>NC_137700.1:40620902-40634673 GCF_964034855.1 Anser brachyrhynchus
GTAATTTAGGTGGAGTCGCCACTTCTGTTATTAATTCCTGGTTTTGAAAGGTTTATCAGTTGAACACAAAATATTTGCTTTAAGATTAAACTGGGTAGGTAGGCTGTCAGCCGAGGGGAAGATTTGTTCTGGAAGTCAAGAACGCTTCCCTGTAAGTTGCTGGCATCTTCTGGTTTACAGAAATGCACCTAAAATGTCACTTTTACAGTGCTGTGCGGCACTGTAAGGGTCTGAGTGGCTGCACGGTCCCTGGCTGGATGCTCCAGTGGAGTCGGGGCTCTGTGGCCCGAGGGCAATTTGGGGATGGGCCGTTCTGCCCAGATCCTGCTCTGCTGCACCTGCCAGGGCAGCGCATCCGGCTCGCCCCAGCCCGGTGCTGACGCTGCTCTCTCTGCAGGTTGGGAAGCTCGCCCTGGTGTCAGTGGGATGCTCTCCCACCTCCTGCCCCTGTGCCTTCTGGCTGTGAATTAACTGCGTTCGTTCTTGTTGCAGGATGCACGATAAGAAAATAAAATGATGTTCCTGCTGCTGTGAAATTAAGTGCAGAGCATCACCTGCTGTGCCAAAGGTTTCCCACCAGCCCAGCCCGGTTTATCTCCCTCGGGAGAAAGCATGAACTCCCCGGTGCTCTTGGCTCAGCTTCCTGCTAATGAGCACCCTGCATTTTACCTGGGAAATATGAAAAATTACAAAGAAAGGTCAGAGATTAGGTAAAAGAGTTGAGTTAAGGCAGCGTGAAACCACAGGCAGTAGTGAAAGATTTATTTTGCTGGATTTATATCAGCTCTTTAGGCCAGATTCCAGGTCTTGCAGCTACAATTCACAGTGGCAAACACTGCAGCTGGGCTCTTCATCCGAGCCGGCATGGGAGCTTTATCACCCTTGTCCAGTCGGATGCTGCTCCTTATTTGCCAGCCAAGCCAACAGTGATTAAATGGCATTTCTCAGCGTGCAGGTTGGAGCATTATTAGCTCTTATCTCTAATTGCCATCGTTTTGAAAGTGTTTTGAACAGATGGCTCTAAGAGAATAAGAGTGAAAAGAGATCCTTTTATACCTCTGACAAACAAAAATGCTTGCTGGGCTGCCAGCTCAAACTTGTGGGTTTAAATACGGAGAAAATAGACCAAATCCTAGACTGGCTTCTGCAGGAAAGGCAACTAGGGATAGCAGGGACACCCGGACTACCCAGGTCACTTTTCCACTCACTAATGTCTGTTTGTTGTTAAGGCTGACCCCTGTCCACATGCCAATGCTCCCTGCATGGAGGGAAGGTGCTGTCACGCTCACCAGGGAAATGGGTTTATCTGTGAGCTCTGCCTGTGGATTGGGCCCCGACACGCAGCTCTCTGGGGTCTGTGGGGTCCCCTGGCTGCTCAGTGCCTGGAGCAGCACCCTGCACACCCCTCCTGCCTGACCACATCCCTCTGCCACACAGGTACCAGCCCTGCAGGGGAAGGATTTGGCCCACTCCAGTCACTCACAGTGCACCCGGGCTTTGTGCTCACCTAGTGCTCCAGGTGCACCTGTATTGAATCATCGCCTTTAAAATAATCAGAGTCATTACTAGATTACGTGTTACAAGGTCTGGGTGCATAAACCCTTAGCACAGAAAATTCTCTTATTTTGCTAACTGCTTAACCATAAAACTGCAACAGAAAGAAATTGTTCCCGTGACTCGTATTTTTCATCATTTGGTCATTAAATAGTGATGGATATAAACCTATAAAGTACCTAAACTGAACCTTTTAACAATCCATGAGCAATACTATCATTTCTTTAATAGAACTCGCTGACCGTGCCTTTCTAAGATGCCATTTGTCATTTTCAGCGTGCAATAATCAATAACTTGGCTTTGAAATAAATAATATAACAGTCACAATATATTATCTTTCAGGCTGGCCCTATACTAACCATAAAACAAGACCTGGAAAGATGAAAACTTTAGGTAAATGCCAAAAATGAAACAACAACAACAGCAACAACAATGATAACAACGAAAAACAACCACAAGAATAGGAGCTAACTGAACAAGAAGCTTTATATAATTTTGCTTCCAAATTAATTTAGACTTCCCTTCTGTTTAGGAAACAACATCTACTTCCAAAACAAAACAAGAATCAGGGATCATCTGACTTCAGGCTGGTGATAACCGCCGTCCCCTGGATTCCCTTGTCACAGGGCTGGTACAACATCTCTCAGGCACCAGGTCAGCAAGGCACATAAGCTCCAACATCAGTCTGTTGTTATTCACCGGAGCAATTAAGCACATGCTAAGTTTTAAACATATGATTGTTACATTAAAATCAATAGGGCCCAAGAGCGCGCCTAAATTAAACGTGTTTCTAAACCCAGCTGGAGTTTAGAAAAGCAGCTCCACGACTAGAGGTCTGAATCCCACTGAAGTTTTGGGGAGCGTGGTGACTGGTGTGTGGGCATGCAGGCTGTGCCACCCCAACTGTGACCTGGGTAAATCCTGCGCTGCGCAGCCTGCCTGTGCAGCCTGCCAGGGTCCATTTCATGGACATCTGGGCCCGAGTCTGTTGCACAGTGTAGAGATGTCTGTAGGCAGCGACATAAAAGCTGTCTGCTTCCTCTATCCCCTTATAAATTCATTCATACGAACGGGAGGACATGCTGGAGTCAGGGCACAAGTAGAATGCAAAAGCAAGCTTAACTCTGCACTTCCTCCTTTGACTGGGCCTTGCTCAAATCTCAGAATGGCCGACGTATTTATTTTCCTTGGTTGAATTTGGGCCATGGCCCAGCAAACCTACGCAAACCCCTTGCCAGCTGCTTTCTCTCTTCTACCCAAAAGTGAGTCTGCTCTTTCTGAGGCAGGGGTAAGAGGGGAAGAAGTGAGGCCTTTTTCAGGTTCAGGGGAACTGTCCTGAGAGCAGAAGATCCCATAAGAGATCTGTTTCTCTAGCTAGCTGCTCTTAGGAATGAAAACTCAGAAAAGAATTTTCTTTAGAGTGAAATCTCCAGGTGTAAACAGGGCTTTAATTTACCTGAAATCCTCCAGCATGGTTGCTGCTCCATGTCCCTTGCCCTCATCCTTCACTCATAAGGGGAGTGCCATCCTCTTATCATTATTGTGAGAAAACTTCATGGCTATTGTGACACTGACCCACAACCAGTGTATCGCACGGGGACACACTATTGCATCCGCTGCAGGTGTGCATAGTGAAGAATCTCTGTGATTGAGCCTGCTTTCTTAGAGGGTAAATCAGGAGCAATTTCACTGGAGGAGGTAGAGTTACTCTGGAAGAAAACGGGAACAGGTAAGTGCCTAACCCAAGGTTAGGCACTTGATTTGGTACCTCCTATTCATACCTCATTTTAACTATTGCTTTTGGCTTTAATGCGAAGTGTTATTTAACGCAAATATCTATAGTTGGTCTTTTGGAAATCAGTGTGATGATGTATGCAGGTAATGTTCATATCACAGAATTTAAATGTCTGTGCATAGGGACTGTTTAGGGAGGCTGTTTAGGGAGGGTTTAGCTGCTCTTTCTAGCTGAGACCTCTTTTGGGAAGCTCTCCCAGGCCACAACATTGCCCACAGCAGGGCCGTGCCCAGCCCTGGAGGAGAGTGCTTGGTGGCAGCAGGACAGCCACCAGCAGCTGCCCTAGCACCTCCCGTGCATGCTCCCAGGGTAACAGCACACCTCTGCGAGCTACCACCTCCACACGAGCCTCCCAGCTGCCCAGCAATCAGCCCCGGCCATAAACACTCTCATTCCTTGGGTGCTACGTAATTACGGAGTTATAAACAACAGAAGTTCCCATCCCCAGGTCTGAGCAGCCCTTGTCACTCGTGTGGTTTGAAATAATGATAACAATTAAAACCAAACAAGCTCCACATTAAACCGCTTACATCCTCTGCTGCCGTTATAATCGATACGGCCCCAGCACACGCCACTCAGATAAGCCACTTCATCTTTACCACCTTTTGGAAATCACTTAATCACCCTTCCCTTCCCTGCCCCATCTAGACTGCCAGGTCTTCAGGGCAGAAATGGCTGGAGTAACAGTGGTTTAGTGTTTCAATGAAGTCCCAGCCTTGGCTCGACTCCCCAGGAGCTCTTGTAAACACAAATAATTAATTTTATATTGTCTGTTTAAGATCAGGAAAGTGGGAGTTTGAAGGAAGTGATTTAATTTGATTTGCTCTCTTACTTTTAAACAGAATTGAAGACTACAATTAGGGTGACAATCTGTGAGAGGACAGGCGAGAAGGAAACTTTAAGACCACTAAAGAAAGATAGCTGGAGTCTGTAGAGCATTCATTATAAGTAATGCCAGCACGTGAATCTAAAAATAGCGTCTCTGATGCTGTGTGTATATGACTGATATTAAAAATGACTGATTTAAAAGAAAGCGCTTCACCTCTGTTGCCAACCAGGAAGGCAGGTCTCCAGTATTCTCAGACTTAAATGCTGCCAGTATTTCACGTTAGGATAGTCATAAAGTTAAAGGTTAATAGGCTGTACAAATGACAGAGTTTAAAGGGAAAAATGAAGATGGGAAGATTTCTAGCACTTAGGGAACATTTTAAAAATGAAGCTCCTCGGTCTAATGTAATTTTTCCTATATTCTTTCTCACGCTGTTGATCATTATTGAAAATATTTCTATTTGCATAAGTGATTTCTCCTTCACTGCCCACCTCCGTTTGCTTTTTGGATGATCATTACTTCCCACAGTACATGATGAGTCATAATCCTGCTGCCTGCCATAACAGTCTGCTGCCATGAGAAGGTAATCGGCCTAAATTAAAGCCGGAGCCTCAGCGGGAGGATGGGCAAGGGAACCCGGAGAACGAGGAAGGCTTTTATTTAATTGTGAGCCATTAGAACTGGCAGGTCGAGGAGAAATGCAAATACGTGCGTTGCTGGAAATGGAATTGGGTTGTGTTGTTTCACATTAGCCCAACAGATGTTGTGAGTGGCCAAAAGCGTATTGCTGTGTCAGCTTTGCTGCCATGAATGGCAGGCTTTTTTCTTTTCTTTTTTTTTTTTTTTTTTTTTTTTGTGACAATGGAGCTAGAAATCAGAATCTAATGGCACGAGTAATGTGACTAAGATAAATACTTTTACAAGGGGACTGCCAATTATCATGTTTGCTTTTGCACCCGTGTAGAGAAATTCTCTCCTGTTGCCTATGTAGGCCTTGCAGAGCAAGGAAAAAAGGCCGTCCTTCAAGCATTGTTTCTTCTGGCACTCGGGACTGAAATCGCCGTGAAGTGTGGTTCTTCAAGTTGTGCTGTTTCTTGGGTGGCCCGAATGCTCTTCCTCGATCGGATCAGTGCCTGGAATCATCCCAGGACATTTAGGGTGGAAGGTGCCCCTGGAGGCCTTCCAGTCCAGCCCCTGAGATCAAAGTGGTCCTTTTAATCTTCTCCCAAGTGCAAATGCTACACGCATTATAATGCTAAACTGCAACAAGGAGTTGAAAATGAGTGAAACACCTCCAAGACAACATTTATTCTTACTGCTTTCTTCATGTGTGCAGGTGACTGACCCAGCTAGCACTGAAGACCGGGTGTGCAGAGGCTCCCCTTCAGCCTGCCGCCTGGGAGGTAAATAAGAAGTCCCCAGCAGTGCCCCTGGCTATGGCTTTTCTTCCTTTGCCTTCTTCAGGTAGCTTCTGTTTTTCTGCAACATGTCCTTAAAAACCTTCTGAGCCTGAGACATGCTGAAGAAGTCAGGTATTCCTAATTTGCTGTAGTCCAAGTAACAAAGAAATGTGGAACAAATATGGCTGCTGAGCAAAAGCCTCCTCCACTCTGGAGCTAAAGTAAAATAAAGGCCTGTGCCTTGGCACTTCCTCTAGTAATGAATTTTGTGCCTGCACCACAGGACCAGACCTTTGTATCTGCACAGAAACATCCCAAAGTTGTAGGAGAGGTTCTGTACAGAGCTGCTCTGAAGATCGGGATGTCAGGCTCCACATTCCCTGTGCATGCATCACGGTGAAACGCAGGGAGCCCTTATGGAAGAAGTTTTAATGATTACAGTGGCTCCTGGTGTCCTGCAGCAGTAACTCAAGACTGCAATGGAGCTTTCTCATGCTGGGTAGCATGGTATATTTTACAAATTTCTGTGAGATTTCTTCTGTTGAATATTGACATCTGATTTTTTTCCTTCCTTCTTTGCTTGAGCTTCTGTATTCCAGTCCTCATTTTCTGCTATGCTGTATGTCTTCCTAACACTATAGCATTGATTTGACAGAACACAACAGCATTGAAACTCTTATTTAGATGTGCAAACATTGTATTCATTTTGCATGTGACATTAGATAGAATATGATAAAAAATATTTTCTAAAATGAAGACAGAGGTAAATCCACCTCCTTGTTCCTTTCTGCAGGGACTAAGATGCTGAGTAAATGAAATTAGAAGTCTGCTAGGAGTAAAATGCTTGCAATGCAAACAGATTTCTTAAGACTTACTTTTACCATTGCTTGGATGGAAAAGTTTTGCAAGATCTCCAATAACTAACTTACAGAGCATTTTCCTAGTCTGAAACAATGAGTCATGAACTGCCTTTGGGAGAGTTTGGGGCTCCTCTTTCCACCCTCAGGATCCCTTGCTCTGCAACTAACTTCTTGGATCTGAATAAGACCACTGCAAGCAAGAGCTATTTTTTGTGCTGTCCCTTAGCCTCTGAGGGAGCTCTCACACCCATGGGTTGGCTGGTAGAGTCCTTCACCCCTCTGTGTTAGCAGCTACTCATGTAAGTAGGTCTGTGATACCAGTGGAACCGCTGCTGTGAAGAAGGGCTCACCTAAATCCTTTCTCTTTGGCCCTTCACAATGTCTGGTTCTTCATTCATTTTTACAGGGGGATGGAACGGTTATAACGTTCCAAAATAAAAGACAGTTTTCTTCTGAAAAAGAGGCCAGGCCTAGGAGTTGAGTGTGGAAAATGCTGCCTGTAGCCTTTTATTAGCTTCATTCACTCTAATATATCTGCCTTGCATGGCAAGAAAAGTATAAACAAATGGCAGGGTATTGGTTTTTCAATAACAAGGTTTAAACCAAGGATATAAAAAACATCTCTTATCTGACAGTATTTATGAAACAATTAATATTGTCAATGTCTCTTCCATCTCCTCCAAGTTGCGCATACTGCATAAACCTTGATATATCTCCGAGAAGTACAAAAAATGCCAGCTGGAGAATAAACAGGGCAATGCGCCAGCACTATTGGAAAGGGAAACGATTGCCATGTCTTCTTATAAAATGCTTTGATATTAAAATAAACCAAGAGGTAGTTCTCTCGAATTTGCCTGCAAAGGCTCGGGGCGCTGTTGCCAAAGGCTCTCAGTTTTGCCTTGTAACCTCAGGATCTAGACACAGTTCATAACTTTCGTCCTCGCGGGCTCTCACAGTAGCAGTGAGTCTCTCCACCTCTCACCGTCGTGGGCACGCCGGAGCCTGACCCCGCATCCCGCAGCCCTGGAGCTGCCCGCCGCTGCTGGCCGTGGTGCTGCAGCAGAGCTCCTGGGGCAAGGACGCCCGCCTGGCTTGGGGCTGACTTCATTGCCGTGGTTGTAATTAGCAGCAGGAGCATCCCAGCAGTCATCCTCCACGAACTGGGGTTGGAGCCTGCCCGCAGTGAAGAGGAAGCGTTTTGGTAAGAATGCCGAGCGCAGCCCAAGGCTCCCGGGTGGAGGTTCTGGTGGCAGCGTGGCATCGCCGCCTCAGCCTGCCTCCCCGCCTTGTCTGTCACCTGCACGTGCAGAGCTGCTTATCTAGGAGGCTCCGTACCGGACGGCCGCGAAGCATTCCGATCGATACATTATCATTTCAGAGCTTAGGATGGAGGTGAAGGGCGTTATCAAGGGCGTCTGGAAACTGATCAGTGTTCTGCGATCTGATCGGCTTCAGCGCTCTGCAAGCACGGTCTCTACAACGGAATAGAGACAGTCTTATCCCCTTATCCATACAAAGCCTTGCTGCCAATAAACCAAAAATGAATAAAAAACAACCAGCCAACCAAAAAAAAAACCAGAGAGGTATCACCTGCCCATTTGCCCTCAAAGCTTTTAGCATATCCTCTGTCCCTCATCGCAGTGCTGCTCTCAGGCACAGTAACACGTAATGAATTCCCTGTGGCAGCACGGCGTGTACTGTTTACAATTTTCCTCACTGAAATATTTGAGGCACGAGTGATCTAGAGGAAAATGGAAATATATTGAAAGTAATTGTTTGTGACAGCATTACACAAGTAACTTCGGTCTCATACTCTGTCGATAACAACACACGGTAAGAATACTTATCAAATGATGAGGAGAAACAGCGTTTGCTTAATATATTAGGAATTTTATTTTGACAGTTCTATTGCTCTGTAGATACCCAGGAGTGCTTGCAGGTATTGCATTTCATGCATATGCCATGTCAAAATTGTTCCACTTTATGTCATTTGTTATTGTTATTATTTGTCTTATCTGCCACCTTGAACCAGAAGTTCAGAGATGTTGTCGGGACCAACCGTACAGTCCCCTTTGGTGTAACTGCAGCAGTGATGGCTGCACCGTTGGTGAAGCTGAGCAAGCATCCGTGCGTCAAAGGTTTTGCCCTGCAGTGGATTTCATCCTTCTGCTCTCCATCAACCATCTTCAGACCCCCAGCACTGCTCTGCACATCTCAGAGCAGTTGGATAATTACAGATCCACTGCCAAGGGCCCACCTGGGCAGGGAAACAGCACGACACAGCTTGTGTTCAGGGGTCCCTGGGAGGGTCTAGTTGTCTGTGACTAGTAGCCACGGGGTACTAGAAAAAGTTAGGTACGTTTTGTTTGGCTCTACATCTAACCTTTCTGGTCCTGGGCTTTTCCTGGCACACAGCACTGCTCCAATCAAGTTTATTACCAATGAATTTCTGATATCTACTGCTTATGTTTAACTAAAATATATTTTAAAAAATTTCTATGTGATGCTTGACTTTCTAATAGATTTTTAATTTTTCAACCATGTAAAAAAAAAAAAATCATTGCATGCTACATAAATGTATAGCTCTTCCCCAAAGAAGGAATGGTTTGGAATTTGACTTTGGAGGAAAGAACTCTTACTCCAGAGCAGTCATTTCTTGCCCTCTGATGCTCACATCTTTATAAAGTGAGTTTGAGCATTTATAATAATATACAGAGAGTGGAAATAAGAAACTTCATTATCTAGGGTAACATTTTTCCAGGAATGTGCAGAAATGTTATGTCAAAAGAAACCCAGAAATCTTATTTTTGCTGTTTGCTTTTGCAGAATGGGCAGAATGGTCTGCATGCCATGGGAGGGATGTGAACGCCTGAGCTGTCCGCATACCTGAAGAGGAGATGTCCCCAGCCAAAAGAGGCAGAAGGAGCCGCCCTTGGTGTGCACATCACCTGTGCTTCTCGGGATTCCTGAGGCACTGAGCATGCCTGAGGAGTAACCTTCCCTGAGGACCAGCAGGCAAGACAGACTCATTAATAAGTGCAAAGCACGCTCAGGTCTTGACATAGAAGCTCTTGCCAAGGCGTAATATGGCCCCATCATTCATTTATTTTGCAAAATCATGAGCTATTTTGGGGATCTGCTGACTCAGGGCAAGCTGGTTCGGATTGCCATGCCATTTATAACAGAAGTACTTAGGGAAACTAGGGTGACCTCAAGATCTTTTAATAAAGTGCAAAATGCAGCTCCTGTTCGGTATGTGTGTTCAGCATACCTCTTGTACAATTGCCAAGGATCTCAGATATGAATGCGAGACTCTTCATAAGTAGCTGATTTTTGAGTCAATGGGCTGTAACACTTTTGAAATCAATGATTATTTAAGAACTCCTAAAACTGCACATTGTTCAGCTGCTGTGCACACAAACATTGGATCTATTCTGTTCTCAGTTGGCTCTCTGCAAATGGGTAATTTGGATCTGAGGTCTGAAGGCTGAGTGTGGATGATAACAACTCTTTTTTTTCCTAGTCAGGCCAGTAAAACATTCACCATGCAGCTTCGCACTTCTTTTTTAATTCAGTAGGGGCTGAAAATTCTCTGCATTTTTCAGCTTTGGTTTCAGGATTCTCACGATTTTCAAAAATACGTGATTTTACAAAAATATGTGATTTTCACATTCAAAAATATATAATCTCACAAAGAGATATGCTTGTTTTGGATTTCACCGGTGCAGATGTTTATTCTGATTTTTGATTTTTTTTTCTTACATTCTAGATGGTAGCTCAGCGTTTATGACTTGGTATATAAGCACCAGTCTTCAGATTTAGAACCACAAGCTGCCAAGTTGCCACCTATCCATTGGTCTTTGGATGTTTCTGTCCTTTCATATTGTGAAACAGGTAAGATGAGTAACAATAAAGCTTAATTCGGATGAGATGTCAAAGAACAGCTTATGTTTTGTCTTGAAACTCTCCCATGATACTTTTATCCACAAGAGATATCCTACAGTATGTTTAGCTGACCTCTTTTCTGTGAGTGTGCTTGTGAAAGTGATAAATTGTGCACACCTGGCTAATATCAACACAAAGATGATCATACTTTCTAGAAACTGGACTGGTGGGCAGGTCTCAATGACAAAAGCAAAGGATATGTTGTATGGGTTTGTGATGACTTTAGAGCATTGTATCACTTCATATAGAGCATGTGTGTAGTGTTGTATGAGATGAAGACTGTACTTAGATCACATCATTTGCCCATCAATTCTGTCCCCATGGATTTATTCCAAAGTACGTGGCAGTTCGCAACAGAAGTTGTTTCAGTAAAACATCATAACCTCGAAATTTTTCCTCTTTTCTCTAAAAATGATATCTTTGTGAGTCAGACACAAGACTGTGATGGGCCTCAGAAACAAAACTCTCATAAATTAAACAGCTTGCTCTCCTGCAGTGCAACCAGGTTCAGAATGAAAACTCTAATATTTGTCAGGAAAGACTCTCAGCCTGCCAGGAAGCTGCCAGAAAACAGAGACTTGCAAACCCTTGCATTTAAAGGAACAAAAATGCCATTGTAAGGCACAATAAGGGCACAACTTTAAATGTTCCAAAACTCCTCCTAACCTACGTGCATCAGATACAACATCGTACTCAAGCAAGCAAAACCTCAGGTAGGTTACCAAGCATAACTTGCTGGTAGCTTTTCTAGTCTTGAATAAAACATCCTTATCAAACACATCCTGCAACAGACATTTCTGCTGATGAGAAGGTAGCATCCCTTTTCTGGGTAACCGCTGTTTATTTCCAATCATGCATTCAGAAGAAGCAATTGAAAGAGTAGCAGAGAAATGCAATGTTTCTGAATAACTCCAGTTTTACAGGGGCCCTGATAGTATGTAACAATTTGCGATAGGAAAGGGAGAGCCACTGAAGGTGGCTCAAAGTCTACTGTAGTTAATCTCTGGCATTCACAAAAATTGTTTTTAGCTGCCTGGGCAGCATAACAGCAGCTCTAAAATCTGATGGTGGAAGAATTCATTTCAATTTCCTGAGTAAGTAACATTCACGTGTGAGGCAAACTAGCAACTGTGTTCTCATCTCTTCCGTCTCCCCCTGAACATCTAAAACCTGATGCAACGAGGCACTTCAGCCCTGCCCCGTGGAAGAAATTGTTTAAATTTAGCCACAAAATTAAGTACTGCTCTGACGGTTACTGTTTCCCTACACTTGTAAGGCCAAATGCTGCAACCATCTATAGGAGAGCACGGAGCTGGTCTAGGGAGAGGCTGGCTGGTGCCTTGCACTGCTCAGGGAAGGTCCTGCTGCTGTCAGAGAGCTTCTGCTGGAGCACGAGCAGATGCAAACCTCACGAACCACACAGTACACACACACGCTTCAGCCTAGTGAGAGTGTGCCTCTTTAGAAAAACAATGAAAAAGAAGAGGCAGTACTGAGACGGGATAAATAAGGAGATAAATCACTTTGCAATACAATGCGAGCCAAACCTGAAAATAAACAATTACTTTAAATCATATCAAGCACCTATCACAAACATCACATTTATACAATTGATCCATGTGTAAATTAGCCAATTAATTCTGGATTGGAACACTAATGAAATAATAATTATCTGTTTACAATGGAATGGTATGAGTGTGGGTCTGGGAACAGAAATAGAAGAAAGACTGCGGCAAATTCCACCTGGGTCCTCCACTGCTGAGCATGGGGACGGGTCAGTCAACAGATATTGCAAGGGGACATAAATGAAACACACAAAAGTGTATGATTTTTTTTCTTTTTAGTGTGTGTGATACAGAATAAAGAATTGCAAAGTAACTTGTTTTTTCTTTTCTGCTTAGCTTTTTTCGCTATGGGTGGTTGTTTACCCCGAGGGACTAGAGCCATTAGGACCTGATAGTCACCAAAGAAGTAAAAGAGGGAGGTAAAAGGGTGGGAATTTCAATACAGAATGGTTTTAGTGACTCAGATCTGCAGCAAGAACTTTTCTGAGACGGGGGAATGCACTGAGGTCTTCTATAAAAACTTTGCACCTTGGTTTTTCATGTGAGAGCTGCAAACAGACAGAACAGAGCTTTAACCCAGCTCCTTGTGTGGTAAACAAGAGCCCTGGGCTGTTTTCTGTCTAAGAACCACTTTCTGTCTCTCATTTTTCCTGTGCATTGCAGCCCACAGTTGAGGAGTATTTCCACTGAAATGGACTTTCCTTGATAATTTCGTGATGATTTTTACTTTGCCCGATGCCCTTAAGAGCAGCGGATGTTTAGAGGAAGAGTTTTTCTATAAACTCCTACGAATGGCTGAGACCCTGTCCCCAAGGTGTGCATGGCTGATTTTTCATTTCTGCACTCCCTGTTTACCTAAACTAATCCTTGCAATGACACTAGCGGTTTAGAAATGGTCACAAAAGAAAGAGTGTTCTGAAAAGTCGCGTACACTGAACGTATGTGGTAAATATCATGCCTGCTGCAGCCAAAAATATTACTTCATTGGGTCTGTGGAAGATTCCCAGGATTTATAACCCAAAATGTTCTGGGGGAAGCAGAAATCCTGGAGATAGCTTGCAAGCACTGCCATTGAGAAATTTGATTCAGATAAAAGATGTGTTATTTCTAATTGCTAGGTGGATGCCTTTGAAACGGAATAACAAGAGATGGAAGAGAAATCAGTTGTAATGATCAGGGCATTAAAACATTTAAATGTAGAGATTTTTGCCTCCCTAAGCACACCCACACGCCTTCAAGTCTATAGCTCTACATATGCCAGGACAGATGTTTGCAGTAGATGCACACATGTATCTCAAATGTTGAGAAGCACGCCAGAATTAAGAGGCTGGGTCCTTCCTTTCCTTTCCTTTCCTTTCCTTTCCTTTCCTTTCCTTTCCTTTTCCTTTCCTTTCCTTTCCTTTCCTTTCCTTTCCTTTCCTTTCCTTTCCTTTCCTTTCTTTCCTTTCCTTTCCTTTCTTTCCTTTCCTTTCCTTTCCTTTCCTTTCCTTTCCTTTCCTTTCCTTTCCTTTCCTTTCCTTTCCTTTCCTTTCCTTTCCTTTCCTTTCCTTTCCTTTTCCTTTCCTTTCCTTTCCTTTCCTTTCCTTTCCTTTCCTTTCCTTTCCTTTCCTTTCCTTTTCCTTTCCTTTCCTTTCCTTTCTTTCCTTTCCTTTCCTTTCCTTTCCTTTCCTTTCCTTTCCTTTCCTTTCCTTTCCTTTTCCTTTCCCTTCCTTTCCTTTCCTTTCCTTTCCTTTCCTTTCCTTTCCTTTCCTTTCCTTTCCTTTCCTTTCCTTTCCTTTCCTTTCCTTTCCTTTCTTTCCTTTCCTTTCCTTTCCTCCTTTCCT
>NC_137700.1:40634873-40639873 GCF_964034855.1 Anser brachyrhynchus
TTTCCTTTCCTTTCCTTTCCTTTCCTTTCCTTTCCTTTCCTTTCCTTTCCTTTTTCGTTTCCTTTTCCCCTTCCCTTTCCCTTTCCTTTCTCCCTTCCCTCCCAGCCCACCCCCGCCCGTTCCGCACCCTGTGCCCGGTTCCCCCCGGCCCGGTCCCGGCAGGGGGCGCTTCCTGCCCGGCGGGGCCGGCGGGCGGCGGGGAGGCGGCGGCAGCTCCGGGCCGGGCAGGGAAGGAGCGGACAAGCAAGGGGAAAGGAGGGTCCCCCAAATCGCTGCTGCTCCGCGGCGGAGCTTTGGGGAAAACACCGTGCCCCGAGGTGCCTGGGGGGGTAGCCGGGCGTTGCAGCTACATCCAGGGGGGCGCCGCGCTCCGGGCATCCCGCTCTCGGGGCCGGGGGCTCGGGCAGCCCGCACGGCTCGGCCCGGCCCGGCTCGGCCCGGAGCTGCCGCCGGGTTTTGGGGTGCGGGGATGAAGAGGGGTGGCCGGGCGGCGGGGCCGCTTTGGTGGCAGGAGCGGGGCGTCCCTCGGCTTCCTTCTCTCCCGTGGTGCTTCAGCGGAGCCGGTGTCCCTTTGTGCTAATAGCCCCGTCCTCATTTGCTGCCTAATTGGCCTATATAAAGCCAATAACGGGCGGGCGCTCGGAGCCTCCAGCCGCAGCAGCACGTCGCAGGGGGGCCGGGGCCGCGGCGGCTGCGGGCAGGCAGGGGCTGAGCGGAGCCTTCTCCTCCCGGCTGCCTCCCCGCCTAATCCCATTTGCCATCGTGCGTGCCCAATCGCCGTGTGCTCCCCGCGTTTAACTTGGATGACATTTTGATTTCATCATTAGCATCCGGCGCCAGGTTGACGCAGCAGCGAGCGGCGGCGGCGGCGGCGGCGGCGGCGGCGGCGGCAGCGACGACCCCCGGCTCTCTCCGCCTGCCCGCAGCAGCCCCCCGGTGCCTGGGGCTGCCAGGGTCCCCCCGGCCCCCCGCCCTGCCGCCCCCCCATGCGAGGGGCCCCCGGCCGGCCCCGCCGCCCCGCTCCCCCGCCGCGCCGCCGCGCCTCTCCCCCGCTCCGCCGGGAGCCGCCTCGGGCGGGCAGGAGCCGGGCGGGCACCGGAGGATGCCGGAGACCGGGCAGGAGCCGCCCAGCGCCCCGCCGCCCCCCAAGGAGTCGTTCTACATCAAGAACCTGCTCAACGGAGACCCCCCGAAAGCGGCCCCCAAGCAGCCGCGCCCGCTGTTCGCCCCGTCGGGCAAAGGCGCGGCGGACGGAGCCGGCTTCGCCCTGTCGCAGGTGGGCGACCTCGCCTTCCCCCGCTTCGACATCCCGGCGCCGCGCTTCGCCCTGAGCGCCCACTGCCTGGAGCGCGCCCAGACCTGGTGGTACCCCTACGCCCTGACCCCGGCCGGAGCCCACCTGCCCCGCACCGAAGGTAGAGCTCCCCGCCTCCCCGACGGGGCGGCCGCGGGGATGGGGACGGCGACGGGGAGCGGGGACCGGGATGGGGACGGGGATCGGGGACGGGATGGGGACGGGGAGCCCGCGGTCGGGGTCGCGCAGCCCGGCCCGGCGTCCCCCCGCTGCCCCCCGACGGGGCGCCGGGGCCGGGCGGTGAAGGTGTCTCTTTGTGTCCCTCTCTCCCCCCTGCCCGCTGCCCCCCGGTCCAGCCGCCGAGAAATCCCTCCTGAGGGACTCGTCCCCGGCCTCGGGCACCGACAGGGACTCCCCGGAGCCGCTGCTCAAGGCGGACGCGGAGCACAAGGAGCTGGACTCCAAGAGCCCCGACGAGATCGTGCTGGAGGAGAGCGACTCGGAGGAGGCCAAGAAGGAGCCGGGCGCGGAGGACTGGAAGAAACGGGAGGAGAGCCCGGAGAAGAAACCGTGCCGCAAGAAGAAAACCCGCACGGTGTTCAGCCGCAGCCAGGTCTTCCAGCTGGAGTCCACCTTCGACATGAAGCGCTACCTGAGCAGCTCGGAGCGGGCCGGCCTGGCTGCCTCGCTGCACCTCACAGAGACCCAGGTGAAGATCTGGTTCCAGAACCGCCGCAACAAGTGGAAGCGGCAGCTGGCGGCCGAGCTGGAGGCGGCCAACCTGAGCCACGCCGCGGCGCAGCGCATCGTCCGCGTCCCCATCCTCTACCACGAGAACTCGGGCGCCGAGGGCGGCTCGGCCGCCGCCAGCGCCCCCGGCACCCAGCCCCTGCTCACTTTCCCCCACCCCGTCTATTATTCCCACCCCGTGGTCACCTCCGTGCCCCTCCTGAGGCCCGTCTGAGCCCGCCGCGTTCCCCACCCCACCCCGATCCCCGGCCCCCGCGTAAGTAACTGCGGCCACGGCGCGGCCCCGACGGCGAGGGCCCGGGGCGGAGAGGGGGGTGGGGGGGGAGACGGAGGGAAAAAGAACGGAAAAAGCGGCCGGGACCCCGGGGAGAGGTTGGGGGGGGAACGAAAGAGGGAGCTCGGAGAGCCCCCCGGGGCTGTCACGCCGTTTGGGAGCGTGGCCGAAAGCCGCGGTGGGCTCGGCGGCTTTAGGTTTATTTTTGTATTAAAAAAGAAAAAAAAAAAAAAGGAAAAAAAAAAAAAAAGGTGGGGAGAATAAAAAGCGAACGATCCCGCGCCACTCCTCGAGGTTTGCCAAACGCTAAAGGGAAAGGCGAAAATTTCCGTCCCTTTCGGACCTCCCCTCTGCCTCCGGACCGCGCCGGCTCCCGACCCTGGTGCGACTCCGACTCCAGCGACCGCGGCTTTTCCTTGGGGCAGCCCTCGGCACCGATTTGCCTCTTTCTTTCCCCATATTTTGTACCTTTCGCTTTCTGCCATGGGACTTTCTAACTAGCGAGAACTACAGCCTCACAGCGAACGGCTGAACACGCCGGCACCACCGGGTGCCGCTTATTTATTATCGGTTCCGTAGAGATTTTAAATCCTTGCTTTGAATTCTTGTTTTCCTAGCAGTTGTCTTTATTTTTTTTTTCTTTATTTTATTTTTTCCTTGTAAAGTTATTTCGGTATTTGGGGGGAAAAAAAAATCTGTACTCTTTTGATTTCTTTTGTAACGCTGACTCTTCTTATTGTACCTTTGAACTGTGCAATATTGTACGAGGATTCTCAAAGCACTGCTTTTATTTGAATGGTGAGGAAAGGGTTTTTAGCACTGTATAATTGCGTTCGTTCACGTTGTACGAAATACAATTGAAAGAAATAAAAACGAAAGAGAAGGAAAGCGAAAAGAGAGGAACAGGGCGTGGGAATAAGCATCAGCCCGGTTTGTGCGAATAAACGAGGGAGATTCGGAGAGCTGGGCGCTTTAAGTGAAGGACAATCAACTTTAGGGTAATTTTAATTTATTTGATATGATGTACAGTTTTCTTCTAAAGTCCATCGAGTCTGTGGATTTTCATAGGCAGAAATCCAGCGAGGAGTGGACACCTCTAGTCCCTCTCTGTCTTAGTGTCTGCTCACCTGTTGTCTGACAATTGTTTGCTGTCTTCCCGAGGGTTTGGGTTGGTCGCTGTTCTTTTTTATTTTTATTTTATTATTATTTTTTTTGAAGTTTTAGTTTATTTTTTCCCCTTCGGTTGTACTCCCTGCCCTCTTGCTTTCCGTTAGGGACCGCTCCTATTTTTAAAACAGCCTATATTGTTATAAACTGAATGTCGTGGTGGAAAAAAAAATCAATAAAACCCGTTCCTTATCATTTTTTTTTATTATGATTATTATTATTTCAAGTGTGGCTTCGGAGAAAACAAACAAACACGGAGCGGACGCTGCCTGCAAGCGCTGCCGGCCTCCCGGAGACCCCCACCTCGGGGGGATTTTGGGGTGCGGATGGAGGGGGGGCCCCGCTCCCGGCCCTGCGAGCCGCCAGCCCCGACGTGCCCGGGGTCCCGGGGGGGGGTTCCCCGGGCCGGAGCGGGGCCGTGCTGGGCCTCCCGGCCTCTGTCCCACGGGGAGAGGCTGCTTTACACCCGGAGGCCACGTCGGGGAAGGGTTTGGGGCCGGGCCGTGCGCCCCGTCCAGGAACATCCCCTTCTTGTCGCCGTCCCGTGGCGGGGCTGGGGGGCGGCGGGGGGTCCCCAGCGCCCTGCTCCCCCCAGCTCTGCCCAGCCGGGGCCGAGGCTCGGCCTCCTGCCCCCGGCACGGTTATTCCCGGAGAAGATCGCTCTCTTCTGCCCCGAGATTGGCCCGACTGGACGTGTTTATAGCGCCCAGGGCAGCGGCTCGGGGCGAAGAAATCAAAATAAAAGGCAGCACTGCGAGAAGATAGTCCCGCGTTTTCTTTTCGTTTGGGATAAAAACCCTGGCAATGGGTCGTAAATGGAAAATAAACAGAGGTTCGGAGTCAAAATACGCTGCTCGCTGTGTCGCCTACAAACAGAGCGATGCCTTTGCTGTTTGCACCACTAACTTTGGGACAAGTCGCTTGCAGCTCATTAAAAATATTGTTGCAATAGCAAATACATCTTGCCATTTTTACAGCGCGATAGCACGGTGTTACCAAACGGCGAGGAAAGAAAAAGCTCGCTTATTTGTGGTCAGTGCCCAGCAAACGACTCCAGACTGCCCCGGCCCCCCCGGTGCCCAGCTCGCTGCGAGCTCCGACCCCCCCCCCCCCCGCGCGGCTCCGCGCAGCGATGCGCTGGGACAGGCGCTTAATTTTTAAAGGGAAAAAAAATAGAAATAAAAAAAGGAAAGAAAAGAATATTAAAGGCCAGTTTTTGTGCTCGTTCCTCCCGTTTTTCTGCCGAGCTGGCGGCGGAGAATAAGGTGGGAGAGCGCAAAAAAAGTTGTGCGCAGGCTGGGGGCTGCACAGCGCCGTGTCGGCGGTCGGGGTCGGGGCAGGGGGCAGCGGGGGGCGACATCGGTTCCCCAAAAGCCTGGGACGGCATCGGCTCCCCAGTGGGGCCCTCTCCCTTTCGGCAGAGCCCCGTGGGCTGCCTTTTGGGATCGCTGCTGGAGAGCCCGCATCAAGTGCCCAGCTCGGGCGGCTCGGGAGGGATCGCTTGGAGCGGCTGCA
>NC_137700.1:41317180-41425076 GCF_964034855.1 Anser brachyrhynchus
TGGACGCTGTTGAAAGGAGAGCAAAGGATTAGAGCAAGCTGCCTGTCTGAACGGGGGCGGTGGCCCTCACGTGCTGTGCGCTCCTGAGCGAATATAGGACCGAGGGGGGCATTGTCACCATTAAGGCCACCAGCTCTGGAAGGGAGCGATGAATCGGGTAAATCAGGGTTGCAGGAGATTGAGGAGGGTTTGAGCGTGTACCCTGTGTGTCAGGAAGCCTCACAGTCCTGTGCTCTCAGCTCCCGTGCTGCCATTCCCATCACCTTCGTACCTCCACGGATTTTTGTTCCCATCCAAGTGCTGAAGAATTTGGCTGAGGAACGATGTGGGGAGCCGGAGAGCCTCGTGTGGGTCCGCCTCTGGCTGCAGCCAGGCAGTAGCCCTACCCTGGACTCCCAAAGCACTGGACAAGGTCTTGCGAATCCCACGTCTGTCTCTTCCTTCCTGTTCGGTGATTGCTTTTAAAACATCGCACACCCCGTGACGAGAAGCAGGGGTGTTCTTGAGATCCCGACCTGGGATCGCTTTCAGCTGCAAAAAAAAAAAAAAAAAAAAAGCCGTGGCAATATTCTCAGCGCCGTGCCTTGGGAGAGTGTTTTATGTCGTGTAAACACAGGATTTCTCAGAAGTTGCTCTAAGAGGCTGTTGGAAAGCCTGGGGACGTGCGTTACAGATGTTAAATAACGGGATCAGGGAGGGGGCAGAAGTAACCTGCTTGCCTTCTGTCAGCGTCTTGGATCCTCCTTCCAGCTGCACTGTCCATTATTTAGCTCAAAATCGCTTCTTCTGGCACCCTCCTCCCCCACACTCGTGTACTAATGTGGCCATTCCCCGGGGCTTTCTCCTCGCCAAAGCACAGCCTGTTACCAAAAGCAGCGGACAATTAAGAGGAAGCCCTGGAGGTTGCCATATAAAACGCTGAAAACTCACCCACTGAATCGTAACGCGGAGCGGGGTCCCTTCCAGGCAGATGCTTCCCGGATCAGAAGGAGCGCCTGGCCCTGGTGAAAATAAATATCTGGATAAAAGGCCTCGCTGCTCCCACCTGCTCCAGCTCGGCTCCCTGCTCCCGTCCCAGTGGCCATCCTTGCCTGCTGCATGGTCCCATGGGGTAACTCCGCTGCTGGGGGCTCAGTTAGGGGCTTTGGTGAGCCGTCCTGCCCTGGTGGGTCCAGGCTGAGACCATCACAGCCGGTCAGCAACCTGAGCCGGTGCCAGGTGGCCGCCGGCTGGGGCCTGGCTAATTGCCGAGTAAATCCAGGAGCTGCTGCCTTCATAGGAGACTCCTGGAGGACTGAATGGGCAGTGAAACAACAGCTTTCTGGAGCTATCGCTCCGCGGGGGATTGGGTGAGATCTCTGCATAGCAAATGTATAGGATGTACGTCTGCAGAAATCCTTGCGAGTGCGGTAGGATCTAATCAAATCCCACTTGTTTGTATGGAGAGGCAGCCCAGAGCCTTGCGGCAAACACCAGGGGAACACCAGAGGCATCATAATGTGTTACACAAAGATACAGAAAACACCAGATTTGCCTTTTGACTCAGTCCATCCCTCCCCTTTCTCACCCTTACTTGGGCGCATTTATCGTTCCCGTTGAACACTGTCGGTTCTGCTGGCTGCCCAAGCTGTGTACGGGCAATAAAGAGGGATAAGGACCAGCCTGGTGGCAGGGCAGGGCACTGGGCAGCGGGTCTGACTGTTTGGAGACATGATCAAAAGAGAAACGTGATCTGTTGGTAGCTTAGGCATCTCTGTGCTGCTCAGCTTGCTGTCCCTTACAAATAACGCAGGAATTGTGTGTAATTACAGGAGATCTGAAAAAAAAAAAAAGAAAAGTTTATTCTCTAGGTTTATTTGTTCTGAGTTTTTCGTTTCTTGGCATTCCAGCTGCATTTCGGTTGCCATCAGTGTTACTGCTTCCCCCGGGTAGCTCATTTCCTCTCTCTTAGTTTCCGTGTCTTTCGTACAGCAGGAGGAGAGAGACGGAGCCTTCCCGACAGCTCAGCGCTGTGACTGCCGAGCGCCAAGAGGACTCGGGGAGGGGCGGCACCAGGGGCACGGTGTGCTCTGTGCCACGGCCAGGCTGTCTCAGGGAGAAACCAGGACGCCGTCTGCAGAAAGCCACGTGGCTGCCGTGCTGTCAGGCGTTTCCGAAGACAGTGTGGGAGAAGTGTCCTCTGTGCTGAGATTGCTGGGCCTGCTTTCCAAGCCAGTGCTGACTCCGCAGCCAGAGCCAGAACACGCTACGGAGCTGGGATGCTTGGCAGGCGTTTCCTATCTGCAAATCGTAATTACTGGGACAGAGGAAAAAAAAGCTGAACTAGGCCAGCCTTGATCTTATCTGCTGGGATTCTTAAAAAAACAGCGCAAGAAAACAACCGCCCTCACCCCTGGAGACTAAATGTGGTCATTAACGCCTTCCTAAAATAGCTGGCATGCAAAAAACCACCCCAGTGTCATCTCCCTGCCTTGCAGAGTGTTTGTATAAAGTTCCCTGCGGTAACGTGGGTGTTTCAACCAGTGCTGGGGCTGCTGTGGTGTGTGGGGCATACGACAACCACGTTGGGGGTGCAACAGTGTCGGCATCAGAACGTTGAAACAAGCGGGTAACTCGCTCTTGCTTTTCCTATAGCAAGTGTCTGTGGTGCACTGAACATCAGGCATGTGGGAGGAAACCCTTGGCAGTACCACGAGGTGACTTGATGAAGACTGGTGCATCCTCACGGGGAGATCCCAGGGATCTCAGACATACTCAAAGCTCACCTCTTGTCCTTCACAGGGCACTAGCTCAGTTGTGTCCGATGTCAGAGACTAATGCCTTAAAGGACTACTCTGTCTGTCCTCTCCCTTCCTAGCAGGACCATAATCTTGAACCTTACACCTCTTGAACCTTACACCCAGGTCTCCCTCTTCCTTCTCCTCCTTCCCCGTGGCACTGCTCCTTCCCTGAGCTCTTCCCTTCTGCCTCTCCTTCTGGACATCCACTGGCTCGCGAGACCAGCGCGTCCCCTTGTGCAGTGAGCCCTCCGGGTAGGCAGAGGTGGGCTGGGCCCCTCGGATTTCTGGCGGAGCCTTTGGAAAGCTGAGAGAGATGGAGAGCCCTGCTCCATCCAGCCGGCCACGTCCCGGCTGTCGGAGCCACCTTCCCAGTAGATGGCATCAAAGACAGCGAGTTCCCCATCACCACAGCGTGGTTCTGCTCCAGCTAGCTGAGAGTGAGCTGCATGGGGAGGGCGTGGAGGTGGGGATTAACGGCACTGCAAGTGGGGTAAGCCTCTTCCATTCCCGTTTCAAACGTTAAAGTAGCTCTAAACTGGAGAAATGCCTATGTATTTTCTTCAGCTGATTGGAACTACTGCAGGACCTTAAAATAAGAGAGCTGTGCATTGCTTTTCTTCTGCCTCAGCTTTCAGTGGCGTGCCCCACATCTCATGCCAGTGGGGGCCCAGTTCTCCTCGTGGCAGTGGGACTGGGTGGCTGCTGCTTTAGGGCTCCCTGCCTTTCGCTTGTGTTTGACCATTCGTGGGCAACCTCACCATTTGTCTTCTCCTCACAGGCCTTCATATGCAGTTTTTGTTGTCTGAATTTAGTTTGCTTTTGATATATACGGATAATTTTTGCATATACGGTGTCCTGCATAGCAGTGTGATTAAAGACGCGTCACCTTTTTCTTTCTTTCTTTATAAACCCTGCATATATCTGATAGTTGCTACGGGTCAACAACCTACTGGGTGTGGAAGAATTCCCTCTTCTCCACTCTGACATGGAGGAATTCCTGAGATCAGCAGGTTTGGCTCATCAGGAGGCTCCCCTGAGCCTGAGCTGGCACCCGTCCTTTGAACATCTGATCACCACCTCACAATTATTCCTGGTCTCCTCGTGAGTGTTCCCACAGTCAGGTTCTCTGCGTCAGCAGAAAGGCGGTCAAGAGGAGTTGGTGGGTCCGCAGCGAGGTTTGGGAGGAAGGAGCACGCATGTCGATTTTATTGTTATGTTTAAATGCCAGTGACTTTTAAATGTAACTTACCGTGGCCTTGGGAAGTGTATTTAAGCTGCATCCCAGCGCTTGCATTAACCGAGAGACTTAGCAGGATTTTATGGATCTCCTTTCAGGGAAAATGAAAGAGCTGGAATTTCTTCCTGCTGGCTTCGTTTTCTGCTCCACTCGTAAATTCAAAGAAAAATATACCTTCCTTGCTTTGCTAGGCCATGGATGTCATATATACCTCGGGTCTGACTCCTCGTCCTCACACGCCGGAGGTAACCGTGGCCTCGGGGGGCAGCTGGCAGGATTGGGCCGGCTGCGTGGCGCTGCCTACCGCCAGGGGAGGGAAGGCAGGCGGCACTGCCTGGCCTGCCTGCACAGCACCGGCGGTGCACAGCACGGACCGGGGTTACTTGCTGGGCCCGTACGAAAAACTCTCTTGCACAAGCAGATAGGATTAGAGAGGGAGAGCAAGTGTCTTTTGACACCATATGGAAAAATTAACTTTCAGATGGCTTAAGCTGTTGCATGCTCAGTTTCAGCCTGAATATTCATATGCTCCCGGCTTTGAAGAATTGCCTAGCCCCAGAAGAAACCTTTTTTATAATTATTTTGTTCCAATTACTTTGGAAGTGCATATCAGATAACAGACTCCAGTACCGAGTGAGTGAGTTCAGCGACCGCAGAGGTCCTGCGTGCCTTTCACAGCAGGAGCGTGTGCTCACAGAGAGGGGAAGATCCTGAACGTGATTTTAGAGATTTCCCCAGCCATGTAATGGGTGTAGGAAGGCTACAAACCAGAAACAGATCCTGAACAGATCCTGACGGGCTGTCTGTGTGTGTGCAGATCCTGGTTTGGTGCAGCTGGAAGAAGAGCACAGGTCCTGTTCAGTGCTGGAACTGAACACACCGGGTGCCTGCTTTTAGATTATTTCCAGTAGCACAACAGCGGTATATACCCAGCTGGCATAACAGTGTGAAAAAAATAGGAATTAAGCCCTATCCAGATTTGGGCTGTTTTGTTGGTGGTGGCTTTTTGTGCCCCCAGTAGATACCCTGACCTCTCCTGCGCAAGCCTGTGCCCGGTGTGTTTTGTTGAAATTTAATTTACTCTGCCCGTGGCAGCCAGACCGACAGGATAAACTTCCAGCCGAAGCCTTGAGCAGGTGAGTTGCAGTGGCTCTGCTGCAGCCAGCGGGGTTGTGCCAGTTTACACCCTTGGGGGATCCGTCCCTCAGCCTGTAACACCCGAGCTGTTAGCGTGCGAGCCTCGGCACTTCCAGCCGGTGCTAGCACCCGAACGCAGGAACTACCCAGCAGGTCTGCTGAGGTCCTGCCGTCTTTTATGTTCCTAACAGCAACTCTGACACTCCTTCAGAAATGGGTCCCGGCTGCTGTTACTTCTCTCCCCGCACCATCGCTGTGAAGAGCACGCACCAGCGAGGGGACCGTTTGCACTCACAAAGTCCCCGTTTGGAGGCAGGCTGTGCCTGCTCCCTGCTAGCGCTCGAAGCAGCCCCGCACCCTGATCACGTCTCTGCAGCCGCCTTGGAGGCAGAAAGGCTCTGCCTCTGTTTTTTTTTTTTTTTACTGCAGACAATTTGTGAAAAGCGTACAGCAGCCTCTAGAGTTCGTGTCTTTTGAAAGGACTTTCATTTATGTTAATGGACGGCCAAAGAAAATGTTCTTTTCTTCTCTGTAGACCTGCGGTCTTTGAAGTACCACTCAGATGAATGGCACGGAGCGAAAGAAAAGGCTCTGTCGGTACCTAAGTCTGGTCACTGGGTGAAATCTGGGATTCGCTTCTGCGGCTGAAGGTTTTGCTGTGAAAGGCTGTGAAATTGCAGGACACTTTTCTAACCTGGGGACTTTTATTTGAGAAGCCTTGGAGCGTGATCCTGCTGAATACAGAATCACTCCATCTCGGCTGTTTTCCTTTTCTCGGGTTATTAAAAACCCTTGTGATGGGCTGTCCTGGCAGGCTGTGGGAGCAGGAGCGCACAGCAGTGAGGGGGGAGTCACATCAAAGCTCACTCTGGAAAGCAGTGCCAGGACTTTGGTGGGTTTTTTTGTTTTTTTTTTTTTTTTGCTTTAATTGGAACTGAACCTTCAGTATTTCGAAAACTGTTTTGAACCTGGACCAAAACGAAGGCAAAGAAATCCTTGATGATTATTAGGCGAGAGTAGTGCTTTGGCTAAAGGCAAACACCACCTGCCAGGGAAATAGTGCGATGGCTTGGCTTGGGTTGGGTTGGGTTTTGTTGGGTTGTGTTGGGTTGGGTTGGTTCGGTTTGGTTAGGTTGCAAAGAAGCAAGGAGTGTGGGGACAGATGGTGGCACGGGGGCTCAGCACCCGCAGCAGGCGGTGGGCATGGAGCTTGGTGCCCCGGCACAGCCCCGATGGCTCTGCGGCCCTCATCCCAGCGGGGCCAGCATCGTGCTCACCCGCAGCAGGACCTGCTCCTGCGTTAACCAGCGTGCAGCCGAGGATGGGCGAAGCTTGACCGTGTTCTCCAGATGCGAAGGTCCTGCAGTACTGCGCAGGGCGCAGTGCCAGGGAGGAGCATTGCCCTCACGAGGAAGAATGGTGGGAGCTGCCCCATGGCTAAATTTGTCCTGTCCCCGATTCCCTGGGAATGAGGTGGGCAGAGCTCGAGGAACAGGCATATTGTGGGAAGAAAGGGGGATAAGAATGAAGTAAGCTGGAAAAAAACACAGCCTGATGGTTCCCAAGAAGGGATCAGATAGCGATCAGAGAGCCTGGGACCATTCGAGTGCTATCTGTTGTTGCAGGGGCTGAAAAGCCGAGAAAAACGCTTGAAATGGGAGATTAGGGACCTCCCCACATGACACTTCATAGTATGATGCACAGAAATCTGGCAGGCACTTGAATTCTCAGGATTAGCATTTTTTGTTCGTAAGGGACAGGTGAGCATGCTTCCAGAGTGCTGCCGTGCAACGGTAAACCCTGTGTCCCAAACATATTTCTCATTTGGAGCTTCAGGAAGGGTTATTTGCCCACCAAATTGACCTCCACCTCACGATACCTGGGGACCTTGCCCCGGCAGCCGGTCCGTGGGCATTAGCTCTCACCCGCAGTCCCATAAGGCAGGCAGAATTTGGCTTTGCGCGCACTGAGGAATGAAAGAATAAATAAATAATCCTTCCTGCCCTGTGCAATTCACCATTTATAGTCATGCAACAAAATCCCGCATTCTGGTTTTCAGAGCACTTGGGGATGGCCGGGGGCAGGGGAGGGGGGCGGCTGCCCCATCCCTGGGCTGGGAGCTTTGTCCCGGGCACAGGGCAACATCTGTCTAGTGGGAAAAGCTAAAAGGAGCCCATTCTCTGCAAAAGCCACAGGGAAAGCATCCAAGAGCTGCTCCGTTTGGAGCTACCCTTGTCTGGTTTCCACATTGCTGATGGCTATGTGAACCAGAAGGCCAGAAGGGCCTGTGTTTGTGCTGGGTGAGGGCAGCGGGATGGGATGGGATGGGATGGGGTGGGGTGGGGTGGGGTGGGGTGGGGTGGGTTCATTGCTCATGTTTGGTGGGTTTGGCCATGGGAAATCAGGAAAATTCATCCGCATAACCTGGAGTGCTGGGCCCAGAGAGCATTCTGCTTTACAACCCAGGGCAAGCAACTTGCTCGGTATCGCAGCTTTCGCAGAGATTTGGGCAAAAGTTTCCTCTCCGACGGTGCCCCAGAGACGCAGGTAGGGGCAGGCAGCGGTGCAGGTGCGAGCCCCACGGTTTCTGATCATAATCTAAGATCTAGAGCTCTGCTCTGCTGTCCCGGAACATACAGAGCTCGTGTCCGAGCCGTGCTCGGAGGGATTACATCCGTTCTTGTGTGCTTTGTAAAATGTCGGAGGTCTGCTGCAACTGGAGGGGATTATCCTGCTCACTTGGCCTAATATAAACTTGTCAGGAATAACATTTCATTTCATCGTGTTAGTAAAAGAAACACAAGCTCGCATTCCTGTGTCACAGATGGTCGTACCTGACACTCTTGGGAGAGAGGAGCTCATTGAGCTTTGGAGATGGCTGGAGCTGCTGGGTTTGGCGTGTACAAGTGCCCAGGTTCAGTTTATCTCAGCCTAAGTGGATTTCCTTCGCTTTGCTTTGGTTTTCTTTTTCCTTTTTCATTTATGGGGTCATGAAAGTAGCCGTTCACAGTTAGCCATTCCGGTTCTGTTAAACACTTTAAGGTATTTTCCAGCTCATCTGTTTTCAGTGAAGCACTTAAACACGTGCTCAGCTTTAACTAAGCTTCAGTCGTGTCCCTGAGGATACAGACAAGTCGAAGCACCTTGTTGAAAAAGGAAAGATTTGCTGGGTCTGCGTGGGGTTCGGTGTTCAGCTAACTCCCTGCAATAGCCAAAATAAATGTCCAGGCGGTGTGAAGTGGGGTTATCCTGGAACTGGAGAAGCCACCGATGTGACAGCAGCAGCAGGGTGGTGGCAGAGCGGGCTGGGAAAGGCCCCGCTGGTGCCAGACTCCCCCTTCAGGCAGCAGGCTGGGCTGGGAGAGGTGGCCGGGGGGTCTCTGCCAAGGAATGCATGGGTATTCCTACAACAGGGTGCGGTGTCGCAGTCTGGAGGAATAGGTGGGGATAAAACCTGGGCAGTGGGGGAGGTTGAGTGACAGGCCAGGACGCCTTCGGTGGCCCAGTTTGGTGGGGTCCGACAGCATCACCCCGGGGGCCAGGTCCGGGTGCCAAGCACGGCGCAGCCTGCACGTGCACCAGGAGCTCGCTGTGCTTGAAGCGTGACCCAGATGAGGCGCTTTGATGGCAGGAAGCCTTTCGCCGAGACCGGTGTAAGTGCCATCTCATACGCTGCTCTGTGACACCTCCAGTCGTAACCACAAGCTCTTCCTGAGCTCACATGTTTTCCTCCCTCGCCAGCCCTGCCTTTGCTCGGCCGCTGCTCTTACAGAGCACCTCTGCAGCTCCTCGCCGCCAGGAGCACCGCTGGTTCGTAGAGGGCCAGCCTGGAGGGCTGCTGCCTACCCCAGAGGTGCTCAGGCACCATGGGCTTTCGGGAAGCAGCTGTGCAGGCAGCTGGGTCTGGTGGGACTTCTGTGGGGGCAAGGGGAGCGAAGAAACCTCGGGCTGTTTCCCTAAAAGCAAGCCCTGGGACCGAGCTTAAATAAATGCTGCACCAACCCACCAGAGCCAGGCTGTCCGGGTGCTTTAGCTGTCCCAGTCGGCCCTGTGGTTTTGGGATCCAGCTGCTCCCATTGGAAGTAAGTTTTCATTTCCCCCTGCGAGTGCCCTTCTGAGCATGACTGGGAGAAAGGGGTCACAATGATTAAAACCCTTTTTTTGCTGGTTGGAGAGGCCTCAGGCCTTCCTGACTCTGCAGACGTGTCACTTGTGGTAGGAACCGGGTGGAGACGTCACCTACAACCAGCGGCATTTTCCTGCCTGGGGCAGCATCCAGATTAAAAAAAAAAAAAAAAAAAAGGAGCAGGCGGTGCGATTTGTCTTAGAGCCGTGCAGAAACAGGTGCTGCCAAAGGAGTGGAAGAAATTAAGCCCAGGGCTTTCCAGGGAGAACGTCCGCTTTCCAATCCCCTCTTCGTTTGGCTTCAGCAAGCTGGATTAAAGTAGGTCATTTCCTCGAAGCGCTGCAAGGGCGAGAGCCGGCGCTGGGAGCAGCGCGTGGAGGGGACACCTTGCGCCCAGCCGCGACCTCCAGGACTGCTGGCACGCCACCCCCGCGGCCCCCCGAGCTCAGCGGCTCTGCCCTGCTCAGCTCTGCATTGCTTCTGCCGAGGTGCCAGCGCCGGCTCTGAGGAAGCTGGGAAGTCAGGACTTGAGGATGGAGTACTTGTAAATGGGTTGCCGGGGAGGGGCAGCGTGAAACTTTCTGTCCAAATCCCTATTCCAGCTATTTTTGAGTGCGCGAGAAAATCGTATCTGGATGCGTCAGAGTAACAGGCGTTCCACTCGGGTGAAGAAGCTAATTAAAAGCTGCAGGCTTTAGACAACACGTTAATATTTTCAACAGTTCGACCCCACGCAACCGTTAAATCTCTTTCTGATGGCTAATATATGTTGCACATTTTTGTTTTAATTAGAACAAGACTGTAATCCATGCTGCAGTTAGGTTCATTACACTTACAAACCTCATACAATCAACAGATCAATCGGTCATTAGCCAACTAAGTCTGCTGTAATTAACATTTACAGAAAACTTTTAATTGCGTGTCTGTCCTTTGCAGCAGGTACTGAGGGAAGCGAGGCCTTCTCCCTCACACTGCTGACGTACAAGTCCGGTTACAAGCACTGTGTGTGTACCCCTGACTTGTGACCGGTTAAACCCAGTTTGCAAAGCCCGGTTGGAAGACCCCACAACCCAGAGACCTCGCGGCACGGTCCGTCCCGTCCCAGAACAGCTGGCTGAGCAGGACGGGGCTGTACGAGCATCCCGGGTGCTCACCTGGGCAGCGGTGCTGTGGCCAGCTGTGCACAGCGGTTTCTCCGTGGAAAGTGGAGTTGCAGGGCCAGGTTCTGCTCCGCTTTCCCCTTCTGCTTGCACCTCTCCTTGGCCTTCTGTTGTGCCTGAGCTCTCGGGGCTGTCCGTGCCCCCATCATTACCCAGCACGGGTGGGATTTCCAAGCTCTGCTTTGCTGGGGCATCGTGGCGAGGAGGATCCCCTCCAGGTAGCCCACCAAAATGTGCCGTCACCCTGCTGGACGTGGCCACCAGGGCCTCAGGGTGAGCTCGCCAAGGGAGAGCAGCCCGAGTGCCGTCAGCGTTGGCACCGCAGTCCTGCCCGGGCCGTGTCAGGCGCTGCCTGCACAGGTCCTGCCCGCTGCGCACCCCGCGCTCTGCGCCTCGCTGGCTGAGCCGTGGCAGCAGGCCGTCCCCTGTCGCACCGCTAGCCCCTAGATCTTTTCCCAAATCGCTTCTCTGCAGATAATAATGAATAGTCCCTTTCTGCTTAGCAGCCGGGTAGTGCTGGGTTTGCCTCCCTGAGAAAAATCAGCATCCCTCCGCGCAGGGAGGGAATTATGCTGCTTCTTCCGCACGCAGCCTGCATAATTCCCTGTAATTTTATTATCTCTGTGCACTCAGAAATACGCCACATGGCTCTTCTGTAAGTGGAGAAGATAAGAGGCTATACCAGCATGAATTCTCTTTAATAAGATTACGCTATGATAATAGGCTACTGGAATAATTCAGCGCCTAATGATTTTGTTCTTTCTTGCTTCCCCGTGATCAAGGGCAATATACATTAAAGTTGCAGAGGCTTTTTTAATTATGCAGGAGTAAGTGTATATTTTATATAACAGCCTTAATGATTCAAAGGGAATTCTTGGTTTTGTGGGAAACGCTGGTTTGGTGTTGCCACTTTCAGAGCTCCGTGTGTGTAAGCACAGGCAGGCATATGGTCTGCTTGCTGCAGCGTCCTGGCGGTGTTTTTTGTGGGAAAAATCCAAGTGGTGAAACACAACGCAGTCGGCCGAGCTGCCTGGAAGGGGATCAAACTTGTAATACTTTAATCTGATTAAAAAATATATTTAAAATTGTAAATGGTTTCTTCACGAGGAGTTGCCTAACGTCAGGCATTCAGATGAGGAAACGCTGGCTCGGCTCCCCCGGGGCCTCAGTTTCCCCTTCGGAAAAACAAATGAAGGAGCTGTTGGGACTTCGAACCTGCCCGAGCGAATAGCCCCCCCGCTTTGTACCACAGCATGGGAGCGCCGGGGGATGGATTTCGTTCCCTAATGTTTGCAGAGCTCTCTAAGATCTTTAAAGGAAGAGTGCAAGGTGTTAGCGTTTCCCCCCCCCCCTCCCCGATTCCTGGGGGCAGCACTGGGTGACTGCCGTCCCCTGGGTTGTCTCCAGTCGTGGGCGAGCAGAGCTGCAGCTGAGAGCTTTCCTCTCTCCTCGGTGGGTCTTTTTTTTGCCCTTCGGTGCTACCTGAACCTTCCCTGCTGCGTGTCAGCCCCCCTCGGGTCACCGCTTTTCCAACGTGGCTCCATTCGGCCTGAACGACGGCTCCTCAGCACAGTGCCTGGCTCGAGCAGGGCGGGCGGGTGCTGAGCGCCGCCGACCTGCCCGACAGAGCCGGATGTCGCCGCGCAATTAGTGGATGGCTCGCGCGGGCTGGAGTGGAAGGAAGCAGAGCTCTGTGCTCAGAGACATTTGAGGTTTCCTTGTTTGTTTCCTCCGAAAAGGCTTCTCGCGGAGCTTGACGTGTCCCCCCCCCAGTCACGTCTTTGTGCCTTCGACAGCATGATTTGACTCCGCACCAGTTGGTGAATCGCAGACAACATTTTTCCCTGCTTCAAGGGCCTCTCCAGGTCCACGTGGGGAGGTGTCCAAGCACCTTATGAAGACCTGGAGCCGTATGAAGGGATTTTCAGCAGGTGGTGTTCGCCCCGGGATGGTTTGGTCTCAGACCGCTCTCCACTGCTGGTACCTGCCGTTGTGCTGGGGATGCTGGTGGGGCACTCAGTGCAGGTGGGATTTATTTGGGGGCTGGGGACTGGGGGAGGGCAGGTGCCTTTCACGCACCACCTCGTGCCTGCTGGAAGGGTTGTATAACCCCGCGCTGGGAAAGTCATTAGCTGCCCGAGCTCTGCCTGCACGAGGTCTCTCACTGCCTTCCCGGCAGATGGGAAACAGGAGCAGAAATCTTCCAGCTGGACGAGGCAGCGGAATCGGAGGGTCTGGGGAACGGGATGGGAGCGGGTGAGTTGTCCTCTCTGCACGGTGCTGGTGGCAAAAGCCTTCCTCTGCTGCCCTTCACCCGCCTGGGAGCAGCACAGTTCAACGAGTGCGTCCTTCAGCCGCTCCTCTGCTGCGGACTCCAAGCTGAACCCGCCGGTCAGGGGCCGGCTTTTCGTTTGGAGCTTATCTGGAAAGCTAAACCAGAGCCCAGATGGCTTCGAAACGCCCCGCGAGGTCCAACCCGAGTGCGGCTCTTGCCATGCACATTCCTGTGCTCTTTCAGCGGGCTGGGGCTGCCCTGCCAAGTGTGATTTCAGAGGAAGCGTGGAAGGAAAGTCCAGCCCCTCTCTCGTCCTTTCTTCAGAGGACTTGTGGTGCCTTTGCAGTGGGCAGAACAGCCGAGAGAAAGGGCTGTCACAGAGCTCCTCCACGTCCTAGGCTGTGTCCTCTTCCTCCATGACTCACCCACGGAGGAAAATAAGAGACTTTTAGCACAAAGAGGGCAAAACAGCAGAAGCTGGCTCTCCAGAGCTGTTCCTCCCCTCTCTACGATCGTTTGTTTGCAGATCTGCAGGCACGTTTCGTTTCCAGCCCGGAGGTTTAATCCCCGCGAGCCCCAGCGACCTGAATTATTTCAGCACCAAAGGTGCATGCGTTTCAAAAGCGGAATACTTTGTACGTATATACATATTCAGTGCCCGCAGGTGAGCCGAAAACCACGCGAATTGGAATCTTAAAATATTTCCTGAAGTTTGTTAGGAGGGGTGGGTGCTCGAGGCTTGCAGGATTTGCCTCCCGAGCCGTAAAACTGCCCGAGGAGCCAAACCTCTCCCGAGAAGGCGATGCCTCTGCTGCCGGCTACGTCGCCGCAGCCCAGGGAGGTGAGGAATTCAAAGGTGGCTTTCCAAAATGCACGACAAGCCTTCCTCTTGACACCTGGCGTGGTGCTCTGAGCAATCCCATGCGTGCTCCGAGCGAACGCCGAGCCGCCGGCAGCCCCGGCCGCTTCCTTCTCCTGCAGTTTACTCGCTGCAAAGCATGGCTTCGAATTCAAGCCAGGCTATTAGTCTTGGCCCCTGTTGCTAGTGTTTTGGTTTGGGGTTTTCTTTCTTTTTTTTTTAAGTCCCTTTAAAATATCTGGAGAGATGCTATCAAGGTTAATTTGTTTGCGATGGAGGAAACGCTTTCACATGGTGGCTAAATGTTGTTGGAAAAGGGCACGATTAATAGGCGCTCACTTCGTCCCGATTAAACTGGCAGCTGGGAGATATCGATCAGCATGTTCACAGCAAACTATCCACCTCTAATTCGCACGGTAAACAAGCACGGGACTCCAGTTCCCTTAACCCTTCCCATGGCGGTGGCAGCCTCATGTCCTTGGGAAGGATTTTAGTGCCCGGGGCAACCCCAGCCGGGGGCCTCGGCGTCCTGCACTCAGCCACCACCCACGTGGTGGGCTTGAAGCAGGTGAGAGTGTTTCATAGAGCCCCAAAATACTGCCCACTGCGTCATCAGTGACTGCTGTTAATGCTTATTCAGAGCTTAGCAGCTACGTAGAGAGCAATTCTGTGCTTAATTTTGCAATCGTCCCATGTCTGGGGCTTTGCTTCCTAAGGTGACCGTCACAGCAGAGGCTGGGGTGCCTCTCGCAGGGGAGAGGAGCAGGGAGCTGTGCCTCCAGCAGGAGCTGCCTGCCCGTGGTCTCAAAGCACAGTTAAGACAGAGCAAAGGCCAGGAGATGAAAAAGAAGCCTCCTGGCTGGCCGCAGAGCTCCCAGCGTGCCTGCACACCTCGCGCCTCGTGCCGTGCCCTGCGCTGCACGGTTAGGGAACGGCCGCACAGGTGCCTTCGGTCTGGCACTCGGGGAATTTTGGACGCGTTCCCAGGTTTGCTGTGTTTAACAGCTCTGCTGCTGCCGCTTCCACCGCTGCCGGTCATTTTCCCACCCATCCTTTTTTATTTCTGACGTTTGCTTTCTGGGGACAGGCAGCAGGGGAAAGCACCCGAGCCTCCCAGCCCACCTGTTTGATCGCGCTTTGACCCTCCGAGCAACAAACCAGTTCTGAGGCTGCCAGGAGAAGGGAGGAGGATCGACCGGCCCGACTTTCCAGCCCAGGTGCTTTGTTAATCTCACCAAACACATGTTCCACATTAGAGGCCGTGCATTCTCAGTGCAGACGCTGCCAGGGTGTTGCCAAACAAAACAAATTGCTCTGGGTTGGACCTGGCTTAGATATTCATAAGGTCACCGCGTTTTTGGACCTCTGGCTGCTTCACTACGGTTGGGTTTCTGGTTGTTTTTTTTCCTACCGTGCCCGAGTTAACACAGACCAGGTCTGGAAATACCCAGAGCTCTTTTTCAGCCTCTCGGGGAACAAGAAAGGCTCGAGTGGACATGCGTTAACTCGACAGGGCACAGGAACAGAGCAGCTTTCCGGAGGGCACCGAGCGCCGCGCAGCCTTGCCCAGGTTTTTGGGCCAAGGGCTTTGTAAAGCAGCTCTTTCCCAAGCCATTCTTCACAGTGGCATCTCGTGTCACGTTTGTTTTTCTGAAAAGAGGGGCTATTTTTACATTGCCAGACTTCCTGTGAGGTTTCAAACTCCGGCATTTCAGCCTTTTCACAGAAAGGCTGGGGGGGGGGGGGTTACAGAAGGCTGACATTAATGACAGCAGCACCAGCTCTTCGTGCCTGCTCCGTTGGGATCGCAGCGGCCGTACAAACGGCAAACCTGCACGGAATTAATTCCTCCTGGTGGATCTCGGTGCTGATCCCCTGCACGGTGCTTCGGGAAGAGACGGGTGTTTACTTCGTGAATCTCAGATGACAAACTTATTTTTCCACGGGGCGAGCGGGAGGCACGGAGGGGAAGTGACCTCCCCGGTACCTCCGGTAGCCAGAAATAGCAGCTGGCTGCCCCGCTGCCTCCTCGTCCTCCTTGCTCCGCTTCTCCTCCTGGTGCCGCAGCCCCGCTCGCCCCAGATGCGATGTGACGAGGGCTCCTCACCCCCACCAGGTGCCCACACAGAGATATTGCTGCAGATGTTCCTCCTCGTGGCACGTCTTGCCTGGATGTCCGTTGTACGTTAGAATTTTAGGCTCTGTTCATCACCGTCCTTGGGCAAACAGGCTCTGGCTTCCTGTTTTCCTCATTGCCCTGATTTCTCCAAGTATTCTCCCGTAGGTGCTTCCCCACAACAGCTGGCTTCCAGCCTGCGCTCGCGTCCTTTGCGAGTGCCGTTGGGTGGCGTCTCCCCAGGATGCCGACGGTCCCGTACGAAGCGTGCTGCCCCTGACCACGGGCTCGCAGCCAAGCTTAGGAAACAAGGGTGCTTCAGCAGCAAAGGAGCTCCGGAGCAGTGGCAGGTGAAGCCTATCTGCCGGAGGTGAGGGGAGTTAACCTGTTTAACAGCTGGGGGAAGAGGCGTAAATCAAAAGTCTTGCGGAAGCAGCGGGGGTCTGCTTGTAGCGTGAGTGCTGCTGTTCTCTTTTTCACATGGCAGGGAGAGTCCTCGCCTCTGATGGCACGACCAGGCTCTGGTGTGCTTTCTGCACGCCCTCAGCTTGGTGGCTTTGCTCTGTTTTTTTCTGGACACACCCTCAAGTCACAGAAGTCACCCCGTTGGCAGGCGTTCCTTCTGCCGTTCCCCAGGGGGACTTGACTTCTGCAAGCGATACTTCAGTGTATTTGCAGTTGAATTTTCTTCATTCCAGCCCGGACATGTATGGCTTTTCTTTGCTGGCTGTGCAGGCACCGAGCCCACTCGTAGCTGACCGCAGCGCTGTTTCGCCTTGCAGAACTCTCCCGAGGCCCATGGAGATGCCCGGGTGAGCAGTGGGTGTGTTGGCAGGCCCTTTTCACACCTTTTGCTCGTCTTTACCTCTGAGCGCAGGGCCAGGGTTGAGCAAGAGGTTGGTTTTTTTCCATAACCTCTGCTAAATCTTGGTCCTCCCTTCCATATGCTGCCTTACTGGTCCCAACAGCCATCTCTCACTGCTCAGGCTGCGTTGCCCCACACAGCTTCCTTGGGGGAAACCTGGTCCTCCTCTTTGGGCTTTGGGACAGGTGGACGTGACCAGGCGTGTAGGAGCTCTGTGGGGCAAGAAGGAAAGATTAGCACGGCGTGCATCTTGAAATAGACATTTACAAGTGCAAGCAAGACTTTTATCATCGTGCCTTGGAGTATTGGCATTGTCCGTGGGCAGTTTGGGCACCACTGTGCTCCTATATGTTAAGCTCAGATTTGTTTCCCTCTAGTTGCTTATAAACACGTTTGCTTACGTTTGTTTTCTGCGTTTGGTGTGTGATTTGAGCACATAAATGAATACACGGGCAGCTGGGTTGATATTTTAACGTCCTGGGGCAAAGCGAAATGCTTCCTGGTTTCATTGCCATTCTTCGATACAAGAGAGTCGAAACTTCCTTAGTAAGTATATGTCCATGCCACCTTGAGGGTGGGTCCTGATTTAAAACTGATGTCTGGAAAAATCTGGGGGAGTCACAGCATGCATTTATTTGTAGTAAATGAGGACGTGGAAACTGTAGGTAAATTACCCATCAGGTAGGGTAATGGATCTACGAGAGAATAAGGAAGAAGGTTCTGCAGTTCCCAAAGCCAGTGCGTTATTCCTGCTTGTTTTACTCATCTGTACCACAACGGACACCACTGATGTCTCCTCTGCCGTGGGCAGCATGTGTTTCACAGCAATTAGGGGAGAGCAGCTTTGGCTTTCATGTCTCATCGTGTGCATGCCTTTCCCCCTTCTCCGTCTTGCAGGCTCGGTGTCCCTGATATTATGACAGAAAGTGTTCAGCGCACAGAACTATTACAAATGTAGCTCAGATGGTGCTGATGGGAGGATGACATCTCCTGAATAATTTATTTTAACCGAGAAGATTTGTAACGCTTAAGTATTAGCAGAACTCTCCCTTTTAACTCTTTAGGGGGAGGCTGCTCGTTGGGATCCTGGTTTGCACCGTCGCAGCCCTAATACTTCAAAGACCTTGAGCCTCGAGCGTGTGCAAGGATGTCTAGGTGGGCAAAAGAGGCTTGGAGGAGGATTAGGTGTGCCAGAAGGAAGGCAGCAGTGGCCCCGCCGTTGATTCCTGGTGTACGTTCAGTGGAAGCTTTGTGCAGGGGACATCCTCGCGCACGAGCACGCAAGCCAAATTTCCAAGCTCAGCCTGGCACAAGTCCAGTAATGAGGTAGAGATCGGCTCCGGGGGTTTTTATCAGTTTCATTCTTGGCACCGGTGCTAAAAAGGTCAAGAGCATTTCTGTGCCGATTATCTGAGAGGTCTCTTCCTCCCCCTTTGTTTGCGCACAAGACATGAAATCCTGCTGTCGGCCCCTTCCCAAAGGGGCTCGGGGCTGATTCGCAGCTTCTCTCTCCTGCTCCTCCATTCTTCATCTCACTGCCGGTCTCGTTGCTTGGCCGGCGATCTCATCGCCTGTCGGTGATTCCCCCGGGTACCTCCCAGAACTGGGGCTAGCAGTTCACATCAGACACACTCCGTGCCTGAAGCGCACAAACTCTGTACCGGGGAGGGAGCCAGCGGACGGCACCCGTGTGATTTCTGTTGTGCAGATGCCGCCCCGTGACATGGAAGGTGAAGTCTGGAGCTCTTGAAGTCGGTGCCAAAACCCGCGTATGACTCCCAGCTGGTCGGGGCATCATCCCAAACACGCTTGGTGACCGACTCCGATCTGAGGTCCCTGCCCGGGGGCTTGGCCACCGCTTCGTCTGTCGCTCCGAGTCTCAGCCTCACTTCAGCTGGGAAGGGCTGGGAACACCTCGCTCTTCTGCGCCCGGCCTTTTTGTGATGAAGTTTCAGGGTGCTTACAGAAAGGAGCTAAGTACTTGTTTTAGAGCGGGGAAACAGACAGAAAGGTGAAATGACTTACCTGAGGTCGTGCACCTGGCCACTGCCAGAGGCAGGAGTTCGTCCTGCATCTCCTCCGATCCTTCCTAGCTGTTCTCATAAACCCTGATTGCAAAATAATGAATGAAACCCTGCTTCGTACCAGGAAAAGTGAGATTTGGAGTCGCATCACCCTCCAGGTCAGCGTGCTGGAGGTAATGACCACCAGTATCTTTGCATAACTAAATACCAAAAAATAGCATCTGAGTTACAGAGCCAGGAACTAGCAGAGAAGAGCCATCTACCACCAGGCCCAGCAAAAATTTGTGTTATGAATAGCTATATCTCATAAATTAGTCCAGCATTTTTTTTTCCTATTGAAATGAGTTGTCTTCTTGCTTTATTTCTCATTTCAAATTGCATTAGCAATTGCTTTCAAATGTTTCAGACTCAACAGCAGCTTCCAAAGTCTGTCCTGCCTTCAGAGGAAATGCTCCTAATTTCTTCGGGTTTAGATGCCAGATGCGTGGCTAAACGAAGCCCGATGGTTAAGGTCTGGTTTCGGGCAGATCGTGAGTCCTTTCCCAGAGCTGGTGCCCGGGTTGTGCTCCCGGCAGTGACCACGTTGTGGTGGCTTTGTTTGGGGAAATGCAGATCGGGGATGGCAAAGGACATCCATCCTTTGCTTCAGGGCCTTCGCGTTGCACGAGGGGTGGTTGACGGCACTGTTGTACCTTGGGCAGTTAAATCGTAATAGCAGAGACAGATTATTTACTAATAAATACGCGCACGCACAGAAATATTAGTCTTAAATGAGGTTAATCTTTTCTCCATTTCCTGCCGTGGCTACAGGTGATTTTCGTGTTGTTTTGTTCTCCGCTCTCTCAGGGTTTTGACTACTCATTTCTGAGACTGTCTTCAGGCAGGGATTTTACAGCCTAGCGTATCAAGTACGTGTAAGAAATGACTAGCTGAGTAAGAGGTTTCTTGGTTTCAGCCAGAAAAGAAACACTAAAAAGTCTCCAGAAAGTGGCTTTTCTGAAGGGAGGTTTGTGTATGCCAGAAAAGCAACCAGAGGGGTCTCTGAGCGAGATTCAAAAGCACTTGCTGTGAGCAGAAGTAAACTGGAAATGGGTCTTCCTCGCTGCTTTTAAGACTTTGTGCTTTAATACACACAAAATACAAGAGCACGTATGCAGCTGTCAGCTTCCCGTTAAGGTTTTAGGGCACGGAGCAGTCTCGGAGTGTCCTGAAGCTGTCAGACCCGGGACTGGATCTTGCAGCACGGCCCCTGGGGCTCGTGGAGCCCCCTTGAGCGGTGTCACGGCTTCAGCTCCTGGCTGCCTGCCTCCGAGGGATGTGGGCAGAGGTGGTGGAGGAACAAACGGGGCGAAGTGAGGGTTGCACAGCGGCACCGAGACACCGCCTCGGCTGGGAGGTGAGGCAGAGCAGGGCTCTGCTGCGAAACCGTGAGGAGAGGGTTGTAAAATCAGCGTGCCTGTGAATTCCAGATGCGAGCCATACGACTGCAAAGGCCGTCCCTTTGTCCTCGTCTAAATCGACTCTCTCCTAAGCCCCGCCGGCATCTGCCTGCCCTGGCTGCTGGACTGTCCCTGCGCTGAAGCACACGCGCGGCGTACACCTTGTGCCGTGAGGAAAAGGGCTTTTGAAAAAACATTATGCAACCGACGAAGTGTTTGCTTAGGATTAGGTGCCACGGTTAATATAAGCATTAAAAAGTGTCTCTGGCCACTGTCCTGTACCGCAGCTGCCTCGTGTTTCCTCTCTTCTAACCTGAAGACAGATGTTAATCTGATCTGAGTGGCTTTTGTCCTATTCCCAGGGAAAGGAAAAAAAATTAATAAAGAAAAAGGAACCCTCTGCTTTTAAAGGTGGGAATTTACTTAACGCAGCAGTGCTAAATATATCGATATCTGCTGGAGCTGAGTTTGTCAGGATATGCTGTTCTAGCAGCATTTCCAGCACAGAAGGAGGTAGGTCTGCTGCTGAGTAGTTTGGGGTTTTGTTTTAAAGCAGGGAAGTGTCTCCACGTGTAGGGACAGCGGCGCTGGGGGGGCTGGAACGCGGCTACATTTTGGGAGTCTGCCTTTCCGCTGTTGGGCCGAGCCTGCGAGAGGCATTCAGACGTGTGTTGTCTTTCAGAGGATGATCGAGTTACACGCCTTGAGCTTTGCCATAGTAGCAGAGGAAGGGAGAGTACAAAGGTTATGGAAAACAAAGCATTAATTTTCTTGACCAGCTGCGTTACAAGCAAAGTGCAGCTTATTTATACCCGTGGCGTACTGTCCGTAAATCAAGCCTGCTCTCCAGCAATGCATTTAATGAGAACTATTAAATGATTTCACGATGTACTCATCATTACCATCTGATAAAAACCAGCGCTCCCTCCGAGGACCAGGACTTTTCAATTGCAGCTTTTTATACTTGGGGCAGGAGGGACGGGGGGGAAACAAAGCCCTCGGCAGTGTCAGACGTGCTCTGCAAACGTCCCTCCGGGTACATTGTGTCTGGCGGGATTGATCGTTCCCTTAGACCGAGCTCGGATTCTTTCGGCTCTTAATTAGGGAGACGGGCTGGTGACGTGAATGGCCGTTCGGGTTTATAGAATACCTTTCATGTAGAAAACGCCCGGTTCTGCTCTCGCTTCCAGCAGCCGCCGTAACTCACGGAACAATTCCTGAGGTCGCTGCTGGTCCCCGGGGGCGAGCGGGGCTGGAGCCCAGCCCGAGGTGCACAGAGGCCCCGAGGAGCTGCAGGGCTCTGCAGGGCCGCGCACGGCCTCCGCTCCTGCAAGACGGGATGCGCTGCGATCCGTGTGGGAGAATTAATCCAGCGGGACGGACCCCGGCGCAGCGCCAGGGACCCCTGCTCGGGCAGGTCCCGTGCTCAGCTTTGATTTATTCCAGCTGCAGGCTCACGGACACGAAGGGGGCAGCGGGGCGAGCAGCCCCTTCCCCACGGTCACCGCCAGCCCTCAGGGGACAGCTCGCAGCATCCCCGGCCCCCTGGATCCCCGCCAGATTTCCAGCCCCGACAGAGCCGGAGCCGATTGCCGAGCGGAGCCCTGGAAGGACTCCTTTGTTAAGGGCACGCCGGAGCATTAAAATCACGGGGACGGCTAATTTATGTGAGAAGGCTTTATAGGAAGCAATGGGGAGGGCATCGTCGCCCAGGGGCTCGCCCCTCTCCAAGTGTTTAATTGCTGCGTTGGGCAGCTCCCATTATCTGACGCTCTCTGTCTCTGCCAGTACCACTGGAGAGGCTCATGCTTTGTGACAAAGATGTTTATCTCGCCCAAATTTGTGGGAAGCTGCTGTCATTTCGTACCGCAGAGCTTTAGTGGTGTAAACACTCGCTGTTACTGAGCTTCCAGCCAGATTTCTGAATGAGGGCTGGAAGGAGGCTGCCCTGGGGAAAGCGGTGGGGATTTGGACCTAAACAGCGTCTCCCAGATTTAGGGTGGTGAAACCGGGGTCCAAATGCTGCCTCGCATTGCTGCCTCTCTTCAGCTGGTAATTTCTCTTGCCCGTTCAAGCCACCTGCCCCATTGTCCCAAGCGAAGCTGGTGATGCCGGTCTGCGAAGCCCGCATCTGCCAGCACTTCGGGGCATCAGCGCTCTGCTAAGGCCTGTGGGGCAGCTTCAAGAGCCTTTTATTCCTCCTGGGAAGCAATAAGAAGCGATGCCCACCGGGTCCTTAGCAGAAATGCTGTAGTCAGCCGAAGAGAGGAGGTGTCCGCAGAGAGGGGGCTGAATTCAGGCGGCCAGGCGGGCGCCGGGCTTGCAGCTGGGGACGTCGCGGAGCTGGGACCTCCCCGGGCACCTGGTGGCAGCTCACCGGGCAGAAGCCAACCCACAGCTATCAGCCGGAGCCCTTCCATGCACGAGGTGTCCCCGGTGCATGCTGGGGTGCTGCCATGAGGGGGTGCACCTGCAGCAGGGGAGGAACTTGTACAGAAATCACTGTGAGGTCTTCTGCCGAGGAGAGCAGGGTTGAGAAATGTACACAGCAAAAAAAACCCACCCAAGACAACAAAAACAACAACAAAACCCCCAAACCCTCAATACAAACCATGCAATTACTTGTGGCTGTAACCACCCAGAAATATCGCGTTCTCCTAAGCCTGCATAGGCTGGCCATGCTCTCGGGATTGCACCGTTGTGGTAGTTAAGGGTCTATCAACATTCCCGTTATAACCCGCAATTTTCATGTTAGTGACTACCCAAAACGTGCGCCCTGGGCAGAAAAATACACACGGGTTCCCAGCTCCAGTTCCCAGACAGCAGTTTCTATGATACAGCTAAAAGTCCTTTATTTTCTTCATTCATAAAAAAAAAATAAAAATACAGAATACGAGCATAGGTCCCCTACAAGAGGCTGCAACGAATGCATCCACCACCAGGGTGTTTGCTTGCCTGGGCTGAAGCAGTTCTCCTCACCATGCCGTCAGTTTGACGGGGGCTCCCTCCGCACACCAAACCCTGAGGGGTTTCCTATCCAAAGCCCGTTAGGAATATGTCATTTTTTTTGCAGATCTGGGGCTTGGTTTGCACGGAGATCGTTCGGCCAAGCCCTGAGGTGTGTGTGTTTTCGGGGTGGCACGCAGCGGTGGCTTCATGGAACAGGAAATGAAAAAAAAAAATCAAATTACCGCTGGGAAGTTAATTAAGCGTAGGGTAATTGGGGCCGTCCCTTGCAAAAGGCATCGTACTGTGCTAACAGCAGTGCCGTCTCTGCCACGGCACGGTGTGGCAGTGCCGAGGTGCTGCTTTGTACTGACTGAAGGCTGGGCTTGGTCGGCAAGTAATGCTCAGTAGCATTGGGATTGACAGGATTTCACCATAGTACTTGCTGTGATCCTCTGCAAGCTACCTGACAGCCCCAATTTACTCCGCATAAATGTTAATTAAACATTTTGCAGACCCTTTTTCATAATATCCTTTCTTGGAATTTCCAGATCTCGCGCATTCTCTGAACGTTACCTGTTGGGTTAGCTGCAGAAGCACAAGAAGTCTTCATCTGGGGTCGGCGTGCTGACCTGCAAAACTGCCGTGGGATGCAGGCTGCCGCTAGCCAGAGGCTAACGAGCTAAAATCAGATCACAGCAGTGTCAGCAGAGTTAGCTTTAGAAACTGTGAGTAGTCAATGATGGGATGGAAAGGCCTTCCTTAGTCCTAGGCAGGTGAGACGAACCTTGCTGGTACGATGTACAACGTCGCCGTCTCCCCGTTTTGTTTTTTTCACCGTAGAAGCTCTCGGTTTCAGATTCCTCCCCCTCAGCCCTGGGAAGCGATGGCCTGAGCACGTCCCATCCGTCCCAGCGCAGCTGTGCTGAAACCAAAGGCACTGCTGAGACGCGGGGTGGAGGCGGCCGACCGCGCGGGAGGAGCGTTCGTCACCGAAGCATCGCTGTACCCCGACGGGCTGGGGAGGGGACCTCCAGAGTCAGAGGATTATATTGGAGCCCTTGGAGCCAGGGCTTCGGCAGATGCCTTTCAAAGTCGGAGTTTATGGATCGCCTCTAGCAATTACCCATAGTTGTGCTTTGTAATTTTAATTTCGCCGCCTCTCCCACACTCCATAGAACTAGAGGTAAGGCCGGTGGCACAGCAGAGAGCCGCTCTCCCAAGCCACGTGCTTGCTTTTCCCTCGGGTTTTTCATTTGTTTCTCTTGTTTGTTGAGTAAGATTTTAAGGCTGGCTCATGCTACCCTGGTTGCCATCCACCCACTTTTTTCTTTCTCCTGTAAATAATCACGTATAGGGAAGTTATAGATGTTTTCACTTTAACTTCAACTTTGTAGATCTCCACAAGGGGAGGTTTGAAAACGACCTCTCGAAGGGTAACTGAAGTGAAGGGTATGTGGATGGCCGCCGCTAGGTGTGTGGGTTTGAGGATTTGCACAGCCTGTGGGTTTTAGCCTCGATTTTGGGAGCTGAATCAATATGTTGTTAGGTCTCGTGGCGGAGGAACTCCTGGGCAATCAGCACTTTCTCTTCACGCTGGGATTCTTCAGCCTTGCCTGGGCTGAGTTAGTGATATTCCTTGGGATTTGCCCGGTCCCGCGACCCATAAAATTATTTCACATCTGACTTTATAGAGCAACGAGGCTGGCCGGCGGAATTTGTTAGGAGTCAGGGCTGGGCTTTGAGGGATGGGAAGGAGCACACCTTCCCTTGGCTCCCTCCCCTCGGCTATCAGGCTGTGGTTGTTCTGGGGCACGTGCGGATCTTGGGGGAGTTTTTTAAAAGATATTGAATAACGCAAGAGGATGTAGAAAGGAGACACCGATGTGGTTTGAAGGTTGGAGGAAATGGGAGCCTTTGAGAGACTTCAGGAGCTCAGTCTGTTTAGTTTGTTGGCAAGGAGATGGGGATTTGATTACCACGTCTGAGCCCTGTCGTGGGGAGAAGAAACAGGGAACCAAAGGGATCCTTAATCGAATGGAAAAAGGCACACCACGGGCCAACACCTGCAGGTTGTACTAAAGAAAGGAGAAAAAAGGCACAAATGTTTGCAGTGGCTTCCCGTCAGCGTGCGTTGCCGAGGGAAATATCTCCATTTTCTGATATCTTCATGCTTTGGGGAAAGGCATGTTAGCCAAGCACGCGTTACGGGGCTCCACCGAGGGATGCCCGGGGACATTTAATGGCAAGCAGTAGAGTGACACGGGGACACCTCCCAGCACCTACCTCAGGTATCCCTGGCCTCGAGGGGAGGCTGAGCACACAGTGGGGCTGCAAGAAGTGGTCCCTGATGTTGAGGGACCGGCACGTTGCACACCCACCCCACGGGGGCATTCGAGACCTGCACGACTGTGTCGCTCGTGCCGACCTCGCAGGATCCCCTGGACAGAGCTGCACGTGCGGTTTGGGGTCACTCAGTGCGAATAATAATAAACAGAAATGGCAAGTGAAAACTTCTGAGAGTGTGTTTGGATGTGGGAATTGTTCAGCTGCAAACAAAGAGCGTTGCTGGATCCCTCCCCCTGCCCGCGGTGCGTTCGGTCACCGCAGGGCGTCTTTCACCCCTCCTGGCTGGTTACTGAACTCGGTTGTAAAACCTGCAGAGGATCGCACACGTAATGAGCTCCTGAACCAGCCCGTACCAAATGGGCGAGGTTCTGAAATGTTCGTTGCCTCCCCAAAATGTGCCCATTTCTGTGAACAACTCGGAGCTGCCCCTCTGTTTCCACCCCAGTGAGCACCTGAAATGGGAGCGAGGTGCACGAGCAGGTCTGGAAGGAGGTTTTCCGTGAGCTGCAGGTAATAATTTACGGTGGGAAAGCAACAGGCAATTAAACCCCTTACATCACCGAGCATTAATGTTTGGTGCTGTAAGTTAGGGCATTCCCTTTAATGTTTCACTTAATGAAGTTGAAGTCTCTCTCCCTATGATCTACTAAGTCCTCTCCATGCAAGGGCTTGAGTGGTCTGCTTCAAACATGCCTTTAGTTCGCATTTGTACCCACATACCACACACAGCCTACGTTTCAAGCTGCTGCTTAATTGCAGGCTGGGAAAAAGCAGCACAAAGGATTGATCAGCCCTCCCCGGATCGCTCTGTGCCGCCGTGAACGCCGTTTGAAAAGGATCGAGTATTTTATTTGTTATTTCATAGACAAATATCTCCGCCCTAAGATGCCTCGCAAGAATTTAGCAATATGTGCCGAGTGTGTAGTCCTCTTGGCTGTTCCACCTCCAGTACAAAGTAATCCTTTGAAGTATTTGAAGTAGCAGATTTTCTCAAAGGTATCGAGCACGCTATGTAAATAAATTTCATTTCAAGCCAGGTCGGGTTACAGAAGCAACTTGTCCGCAGCTCAAACCAGTATTATGGGCCTTTCGTTCTCCAGAGGATTACTCTTCACTTGAAACTGATGCAAAGGGAAGAAACTAGTCTCAACAGAGGTGCTTAGATAAAAGCAAAAACTGCTGATACCGAGAAGGAGAAGCAGTCTCAAAGCCATTGTTCTTTTTTTTATTATTATTTTTTTCCTCTTTTGAAAGCGTATGGCTCTTTTATTGGGTTAGTATTTAAGGGATGTAGCAAGTTTGGTCCGATCCAAAGAAATGCCGACTGCCATCCCTGAGCTGGGGAGGTGCAGCAGTGCAAACTGAGCTGCTGCCATAGCCTCACTAGTGTTGGTTTTGGGGCCAGCAGGAGAAATGCAGTTCTGTGCGGGCTTCCCATTGCTGCTCCGCACAGGATTGCATCGTTTTCTGTCCCTTCCAGGAGCTTGCTGCCCACACAGACCCCGTACAGCAGCTCAGAGGCTGCGGGCACACAGCCTTTTGTAGCAGCCAGGGGTAGAGGCTGCAGAGAGTCTGGGATAATCCATGGAAAATTGGGATTTACCCGTAGAATTGGGGGTAGGTAAAGAACTGTCTTCTGTTCTTCTAACCAATTTAATTTAACTCTTTTAAAGAAGATATCAACGAACAAATGGAAATGTGAAAAACTGGATTATGGAGCAAATTTGTTATGTAACAGAAGAAAATTGTATTGTCGTAGAAGCTCAACGTCGAGTGAAGGCTTCATTGCTGGAGGCGCAGTGCAGACAGAAAAGGCATGCTCCCTCATCCAAAAGTTCACTGCCCTTAGTCCAGGAGGTGCTGTATGGAGCCATCAACAGGTTTGCAGATATTGGGAAAAAAATTCCTAGGCAGATGAAGTCTCATCCCCTCAGCACTGTGGAAGTGGAAGCAACGGTAGGCAGACATTGAGAGCATGCAGCCATCCTAAGAGGAGATCATGAATATCTCATTTACAGAGTGAATTAAGCAAACGAACCAGAATGTACTGGAATAACTGTAGCAAAGTTTACTCTTTAAAAGGAGCAGAGGTTTCTGAGAAGCACCCCCACATTAATTTGGAGGGCTGTGCATGCTCAGGATGCTGTGAGCCATTTCGGAAGGGGTACCTAATGCTGTATAGGTGTGTGTATGGAAGGGGAGTATGTGTAAGCAATACCCAAAACTTGGGCTGAACACTCACCAGTTAGTTCCAAAACTTACGCCCTTCTGTTGTATCAGTTGCAGGACAGGTGGGTTTGTGACATCCCTGAGCGCAGTGAGCTGGATGTAACATTCCTTCCCCAAGTGTAAGCCCCAAGTGCCTGACCCTGCTGACTCCCAAGCCCCTCTCCTCCCCTCAGGGTGTCTTTGGGGCGCTCAGAGGCAGGATTGTGCAGAGATCTCTGAGCCTGGTGCACGTCGTGTCCTTCATTTGGGGTCATCACGTTCCTGCTCACCGCGTGGTCACCGCTACCACCTCCTCTCCCAGCCGTCACAGGCTAATGAAGCCAAATGCCGTTTCAGAGATGCAACCCTACAAAAACGTGTCTCCTGTGCAGGGTGCTGAGCCTTCCCCTCGGTCTGTGGGCAGGGAGGAGGGAGGCCAGACAGCCCACGGCAGGGCTGCGCTCACTCCTCGCTGCAGCAGGCTGGCTGCGTGACCGCCTGCTCGCCTCGTCCAGGCTGAGCGGTTTTGCAGCCGAAGACCTGGAGCGTGCCTTAATTTTCCAGCTTAAGTGCTTTTTTGGCTTCTCGCATGAAGAAAGTTTTGAAGCGGTGAGGTGCTGGCTCCTCACACGTGAGCAGTTTGGCTGCTGCTGTGTTGGAGGAGGAGGAGAGATTGCACGCCTGCCTGCCCTGTCTTCTGGAGTTCCTGGGAGCTGCATGGGTATCCTCATGGCTTGTTCTCGTTTCAGACGAAGGCTGTGAATTAGCGAGCACCACGTGATGAGAAATACCGCTGTCCTGAGGGTAGCTCAGATTCTGGTTTGGCGAGAAACAGTCCTGTAACGCTTCATCTGTGAGCGCCTCTCATTCAGAGGGTTGCATTATCTGTGTGACTTAGACGTAATGCTTAACTTTCTCCAAACAGCATTCCAAATATTAAATCAAGACTTCTTTCTCTTGCAATCTGCAAAGCTCCTCTCTTGCAAGTACCTGGATCTGACGGGTTCTGTGACTTTAATCCCCCGGCAATGCTCTGCAAATGCAGGAGCCAGCATTCATTTTATACCTTTAATAGGGATTACGTGAACAATGTGTTAAAGGAAAGCAGTGAAACGTTCTCCTAGGCTAAGGTCTTTAAAAGCACCTAACAGAGTAAGATGCTGAGCCTGAAATTCAGCCCCTGAAATCGTTCAGTCCCACTCCTGTGTAACATTAAGTTCCTTTACTAGCTGAGGCACCGGTTGCATTTCAGACGCACATCTGTTTGTGTGTGTGCACAAGGAACTATTTGTGTCTAAATTCTTTCTTGGGGGCGTTTAAAATGATTTTCTACTGAATTGAGTAAGGTCACTTGGCAGAGCCGCTCGGGTCATCAATAATTAAACCGAGCAGGCAAAACCGAGTCTCCCGGTGCTTGCAAACACCCCGTTAGGCCGTGTCGTTTGGCAGAGCAGGGGCAGCTCTGCGATTTTCTCAGCAAACAGCAAATGTTCCCTTTACTTCTGAGGGGGAGAGGGAGACTTGCTTTTATTGCAAACATCTGGGCTGTGCTTGCGCTGGGGCGCGAGGCGCACCCACACGCAGCGCCTGATCCCGCAGCTCACCCCCATCGCAGCCAGGGGCCGTTCCCCTACGCAGCCATGCCTGGCATCGGCGGTTCGTTCCCACCACGTGCCGGCAGGCCGCATGCAGCACCGGGGGTAGGATTTATGTCAGTTAGCTTGGCGTGAAAGTTAGGCAGTGGTGAAGACCAGCTTTTTTACACCTAACTCTAGCTGTGGAAGAGCTGGTTCTCGGGTACGAGCTTGTCATCTCTGTTAGGTAGAGGCAGCAGGAAAAAAATCTGCTCTGCCAGAGGATTTCTCCTATCCTGACTTGGTGTCTGAGAAGACGGGATGAACATGGGATGTTTGCTCTCGGAGGAGCCCCGCTGTCACGAGGAGGAGATTGCTGAAGAGGTTCCCATGAGCAGCCTGGACACGGCATCTGTCTTATAGACAGGCAAAGCCGGGGGCACTGCGTCTGGGCCAGCGTGATGGGGAAAACCCAGGGGGAAGAGGAGTGAAGGTGCACCTCTACAGAGGCTTCCCATTCCCATTCCCGTTCCCATTCCCATTCCCATTCCCGTTCCCGTTCCCGTTCCCATTCCCATTCCCGTTCCCATTCCCATTCCCATTCCCACTCCAGGGGCTAGGCAAAACGCTAGACACGCTCACACAACCCCTGCTTACTGGCAGTCCCAGGGTTTAGCGCAGTGCTTTGCATGGTTTAGCAAGCCTGGCTGCTTTTTGGTGTCCCTTAGTACAACTGCAGAGGTGCTCTGGTGAAGGCAGTGGAGTTAAACTCGGAGCAGTAAATCTCTGCTTCCATTTACTGCACCCTGGAGATGTCACCGCCAGGGACGGGTGCACGAGCTGCAGTCGTGGAGGGTTTGTGGAATCGCTCAAGTAGTGGGAGAAGGTGGTTTTATATATTGCTACGTCTGTGTATGTCCTATACAGCCCGTACAAAGACTTCCAAAACTTTTAATCCCCAAAGCTTGTAATCTTGCACGTTCACATGTGCTGTACTTCCTGAGAGAGAAAATCAATAGGGGTGGGTGGGGGAATACGGCTGCCCCCGTCATCTGCTTCCTCGCTGTGTATTCTGAGGCTGGCTGGTACGGCGTATTGTAAAGAGATGGTAGGGGACTGGGGTTATTCAAGGGGTAATGTACAACTGGTGTACGTAGAGGTCGTGCCTGTAAAGAGAAGTATTGGTAGGAGCTGTGTTAACAAAAGCTCAGTGCAATGCCCACTGGCAGCCTCCAGTCCGTGATCTGTCCTGGTCACCTCTGCTCCTCTTACCTCTTCTTCTCAGCATCCCTCTGGCAAAGGTGTTCAGGCATCGCCCCAGCTCTTCTGCCCCGGCATCGCTGCCTGCCCTCAGCTGCCTGGGGGAGAGAAACGATGGTGCTGAGCGTGCTGGGACAGCTGGCTCGGTGGGACACGGAAATACAGAAGAGTTTGGGGATGTGACAGGGTGCACGGGTAGGAGCAACTCAACACTACGGCACTTCTTCGACTGAGAAGAGTGCAGGGGCTCAGAAGAGCAGAGCCAGCTCTGCCAGCGCCGCACTGAGCAGCCACAGCACCTCGTGGTTCCTGTGCAGAGCTGGAGTAAAAGGACCTGCTGGAATTGCTGGTGGAGCAAACTGCAGCATGGACACCCAATGCTCCCCCACGCATCTATTTCAGCCTTCCGGCATTCACAGCATCCTGTTTTAAGCTGTTATTTCTGGAGTTGTGTATCTGAGCTCATTGGTTACAGCATCGCCATGCAGCCAAGTGATCAGAAACAAACAAATTACCACAACGCTTCAAATTACATTTTCAGCACGTGTACATTGGGAAAGTACGAGTGTTCCCACCAGGAAGGGCACTGACATGCAGAAAATACAAACAATATCTAGGTAATGTTTCCTAGCATTAGCCAAGCTTTTTTTTTTAAATTTTTTGCAGGAAGATAACTCCCTATCCATTCCGTCTCAGTATTTCCCTGGGTGCGTCGCCTGGAGAAGTGTTGTACCTAAACTGGTTCCTTCTGTTGGGTTAAAACTGCAGCAGTTGAACTTAAATGGGACCAATTAAGAGGCAAGCCCACAGGCTTCCCTCAGATGTTAGCGAACAATTTGGCTGGTAATTTCTACCTGTTTGTGGATGCTTGCATTTAAAGGAGTTGCAATTACACACAATTAGCTTTGTGCACTCTTCTGGGAGGCAAGAGAAGAGCGGTGGAGGTTGCTGGATGTCTCTGGCAGGGGTTTGCTCTCCTGGAGCCCCACAGGCGTGGTGACCAGGAGGGGATGGCACAGCAAGGTGCTTGCCAGGGGCCACCAACTCCTGCAGCAAAGTGGGAGGTGTCCTTGGCTCCACGGCTTATGGCTAGGGCTTTTTGTTGAAGGTGCCCACCTCTACGAGCAATATCGTCATCCCAAATGACAAAGGAAGGTGTTAGCTTCTTCTCGAAGCCATTGCAGCAGCTCTCCAAAATCTAGCGTTTCAACCAGAAAATCCTCTCTTTCTGTTCTGGGGGACATCTGGGTGTGACATGAGATATGAGGGTCGAGGTACAGAGTTCCCTCAGGTTTTAGGACCTGATCCAGCACTGGACACGTTTAATCAGGTGCCTTTGTGGCACGTTTGTCTCATCATAGCATCAGGAAACGTGCTGTACGGGCATTCATCAGCTGCACGGTGGTGTGCTGCCAGTCATCGTGATTTATCTGGATGTTCGGTACTGAGCTGATTAAATTGCACGTTCAGTGAAAGCGGGACTTTCACTCGTAGCCCTGACTGAAGTTATTGCATCTGTCCAAAGAAACCAGCAGAGGTTAATAGTGTCTGTTTACATTCCTCATAAAGAAAATCTTGTTAAACTCTGTCTCACATATTTTACAGCCATGGTGAGAGCCCCTGAAGAATACATTGTCAGGAGGAATGGTTTTAATCTTTTTTATCTAATTTTATGCAGTGGGAGTGTATTCTGCTTAATTGGGGAGTTAGCAGGAATTCTGTGTTGTGACACAAAGAGATCCCTTGTACAAACACAGGGAGATTTGGGGGGATGATTTCTCGCTCGCTCTCACAGAAAGCTGTGCTGCTGAAAAGGTCAGCGATCGTGGGACATGCAGTGTTACAGATCAGGTTTGCCAAATGACTGCAGCTCTGTACGCTGGAATGCAAGCTCATTTGTCTCTTTCAAATTAACTTCTGTGCCTTGCTTTGGCCCTGCCTGTTGTTTTTCCTACCCACCCCTATTCTTAAAGAACTATGCAAAAGCTAATTTTAGTCTGTGATACTAATCGTGCCTTGATCAATTCCCAGCTGCTTGTCTCCGAAGTCAAGTTTCTGCAGGTCTCGGGTTGATCTGAACGGTGTAGCTGCTTTCACCCCCGTGGCCGCGACCATCCGTGTCAGCCACCTCCGTTTAGACGTCCATCCGCTAAACCTTTCCTATTTCGTCCACGCAGTAATCCAGCTGTTTCCTTTTTGTTCTCCGTATGTTTTGTTGGAAATGAGCGTAACTGAGGCATGTGGAAAGCCGTTCCGACCGGTACGTGGAGTTTCCTTGTACGTGCGTGTTCGGTGTGCACACTGAAAACACCCCCGTGCTCCCGTGGCGGCGTTTGGCTCTCAGCCCCGCAGGACACCCCAGGACCCAGCGGGCCCGGTTTGCCTCACAGACACGCTGCAGCTCAGATTCCTGTTGCAGACGTGGTCCCCGTGATGGGGCTGCTCAGGGCGGGCTGCCAGTGATGCTCGATGCCTACCCTGACCCATGGACTAAAAGTATTGGTGCCCACATCCCCGCTCTCTTTAGCATGTCTTTGTAGCTTCATTCTCTTTCAAGACTCCTAGTAGCTCTCGCAAAGGGACATGCAAGCCAGATCCCTCCATCCACCACAGGCGCTCCATTATATCTCCGTTATACCATCGCAGCTGCTTACAGGGCACAGAAGATTACAGAGCAGGTCAGGGCAATTCAAGACCATCCTGACAGGTGCTGGGCCTACACGGGGCAGCTAGCTTGTCAGAGCAGACCTGTCCAAGTGGAAATGTCACCCAGCCATTAAGCAAACCTTCTTCTTCTTGCAGAAGCTGATCTTTCACTGCCACTTTGGATCTGGGACGTGGTTTTGTGCTTCACCAGGAGGAAGCCATCTCTACCTGCTAGTCAGTGGCCCTGGTACCGTGCTAGAGCTTTTCTTACCAAGAGGCCGAGTGAAGAGTTAAAATCGCCGAGCCAGCTTTCCGCAGGAGCCTGCTCCTGCTGTTTCCTTGATGTCTCACATGGAAGCATTGATCTGAACTAACCAGTTTAGTATGGGCGGAGGATCTGGCTCGGAGCACATGGGGCTATAGATAGCTGCTGAGCTTCTGCAGCACTGACAGTGACAAATGGTCCTGGGGAGAGGAGGGTGTTCAGCCCTCTCCCGAGGGTGCCTGGACGGACATGAGTAACTACCAAGTCTCCAGATCTCTTTCCATGTCGCACCATGCTAAAGATACTTTGATCTTTTGTGTGTTGTAACGCACTGATCATTTTGGGCTGCCTTTTCTTTGTAAGAGTGTATTCTGCCTTTCTCTGTGCTCTGAGGAGCAGGCACGGATTAGGTGTCCCTAAATCCCAGAGATTTGGTCCACTACAGTGCTCGCCTGTTGCATTGTCACCTCCAGGCGCAGGGGGTGGCGGTGTCCTACCTGCAGCACCGCTGGTACCGCGAGGGCTTGGTCAGGCAGGTGGCACTACGGTCCCACCCTGCTTGGGTGTCTGACCTCGGCGAGGAGATGGCGTGCTCCTCACCAGGCCTTGGCAGAGGCCTTCCTGAGGAAAGAGGCTGCCTCAAAGTCCTGAAACTGCCGTGTCATGACAGGTTTTCTCTCTGCAGCTTGAGGGTAGGATGATCGCGCAGTCCTAACCCAGGAGAGCCACCCTGGATTTCGGGCGGTGCCTGTGCTAGGGTGCTTCTTTCCCTGACCATCTCCTGTACCAGCGAGGCGGTCACACAGCGGCCATGCAGAAATCCAGTGCCACGAGTTCATTTCACAGCAGGGGGCTGTCATGACCAGCCCGGGCTGCAAAACGTCCCACGAATGTGCGCCCAGGCCGCGGTGCTAAATCGCTCCGAGGAGCCCAGGCTTCACCGAAGAGAGGGTTTCCCAAGGCTGTAGTTGATTTTTCACAAGCGAGTTTGTGCACTGGCCAAGATTGCTGACAGCTCAATGTTCAGCTAGAGAATATAATTTTCTGTCAGTTTGATTTATGTTCTTCTCTGCAACCGGAGTCCCATGTAAAACAAAACCAGAAGGAGTTTATCTTCAAGTTAGTTCGATCTGAGTTTATTCTTCAGTTTACCCAGCAGATTAAGCATTCTTTCAGGTTGTTGTATTTCTGGAATATGAAAGAGAAAAGTGCTCAACGATAACCTTCACCGTCAGTTTTGCGACCTGCCGTTGTGATGCCTGTCCTAGCGCAGCTTTTCATAAAGGCAAAATAAGCAATTGTCACTGAACGAGGAACCAAGCTGAAGCTGGGGGAGAAAGATCTGCCCTTGGTGAGGTTCCTGCCCGGCCCTGGTGGCCCTGTCCTGCGAGGCCCGTGCAGGACACGCGCTGAGCCCGGCAGGGCTCGTCCCCCGGCCGCTCAGTGCCCATGGCCCGGACCCGGGCCCAGTTTCCCGGCACGGCCCTCTGCTGCCCCGTTTCCGACAGGCCTCAGGTTCATTTGGCTGCTTGTGTCTCGGCGTTAGTGCTTGGGGATTATTGCTTGCAGGTTCCTTTTGAAAGAGCTGGGGAAAAAAAAACACGTTTCTTGGCTATGTGTTGCAGTTGTGAGTTACAAAGCGTTCTGCAAGACAAAGGCCGTGGCCACAAGAATCGGCTCCTGGGGTAGCACTGAGAGGAAGACGAGCTCCTCGGCTCAGCCTCAGGAGGAGGCAGGAGAGTGGGGAAGTTTGTTGTATTTCAGGGCTCTGCCTTCCTGCGGAGCCCGGGCCAGTTGATTTATTGCGTTCCCCCCTCTTAGCAGAGACGAGCAGATGTAATCTAAGGCACAGGAAGTGCCTCAAAAGTCTAACTCCCAAACGTGCCGTGGGCCGAAATGAAATCAATGTGGTGTCCCCGGGGTGGTGCTAGCCGGTGTGGGGACAGCGCCGTGTCCCAGGGCCAGTCCCACCGCCACAGGGCCCTTGTTTGAGCCAGGCCACGCAGGTGGCCACCGGGCTGTGCCTGCACCCCTGTGCCCTCATGGGAGACATCGGCTGCACGGGGCTGCCGAGGCCTCTCGCTCCTGGTGGGCGAAGCCCCTAACGCTATTAAAAATACCAAAACTCTTGTGTTGTGCGAGAAGCCGTCTGTCTGTCTGTCTGCAGCACAGGCAGCCGAAGAGTAGGCCAGGGTAACCCTGCAGGTGTGACCCGGCAGGGTTTGGGGCTGTAACGCAGAAGAGCAGGCGTCACTTTAGGTATATAGAGGTATATATTAGGTATGTGTTAGGACTAACAGGGGTGCAGCGGGTGGCAATGCAGCCCACGTCCGGAGCAGGATGCTGCTGGGCTGTAGGGGCTACCCGCGGGCTGGCTGCAGTCCTCCGAGGTGGCTGCGGTGTGCCTACCACTGGGAGCACCTGCAAACTGCGCGGCCTGAATCTGCAGCGAACTTGTCAGAAGTGTTGTGGCACCTGAGCCTCACTTCCCAGTTCGCACTGTTCGAGTATATACACATACACCCAGCCCTACCACAGCACACGGGCGTATGCAGCGCGTCTCCTCGCTCACCAGCATTTAGAAGCTGGGTTCCAGGTGGATTTCTGTACCGTTAGCACAGATACCAACTGCAAAGTCCTCTTAATAGATCAGAGTGCAGTGTAACGGACAATTTCCTGAGGCTTTCCTTTCAAGCAGGTCTTAAAATTTTCTTTTAATGTACAAGCAAGGAAAGAAACATTTTGCAGGGTGTAGAATGAAAAGAAGTTTTGTTCATTACTTTTTTTTTTTTTTTTGGATCCCCACTCAAATTAAGGATTATTGCCAAGAATTGAGTATTTTACCATACCCTGAATTTCTGTATTCATAAAAGATTCTTGGTTAAATCAGGGAGTGAGTAATAATTGGCACATGGAACTTGTGTATGTACTGGATTTTAACTCTGTTTATATTTTAAGGTTTTTCTCCATTGTATTTAATAACTTGCTTTGCATTCTGCGACATAAATTCTTCTTTGGTTGAAAAAAAATTTAAAAATCATCATAATTACTGCTCATATTGCACCCTCGACTCGTAACAAGATAGAACTTGGGGAATTAAATAAAGACCCATGGCATAACCTTCCACCTTTTAAATAAAATGCTTTCACAGCAGCCAGCACCAAAATCTGCCTCCCTGTGTCGGACGCCACTTTGTTGGTGGCACAAAGAAGCCTGGACAGCAGGAGCTTTTCTAGATCCTAGCTGTAACTTCCCAGCAAGCAAAATCTGGAGCAGCGTGGGCTCCCGAGAGAGGCTCTGCCTTTGTGAGGAGCTCGTGGAGGCAGGAATGAGGATCGCAGCTGAGAAATGAGCAGAAAGGAAAGAGCCCTGGGGAGCTTTAGTGCTGGAACTGAAGAAATAACTTGGTACTTGTACAGACAAGTGCTCAACAAATTCTGCAAATCGTAAATAACAATAATAATAATCTCTCTGCTCCCATGCATCCAATGGGAGCCGTGTCTTCCTCGCTGAGAAAACGGCCCTTGCTAAATAAAGTTTTGCCCTTTACAGGAACCAAGAGAGATAGGAGCTGGACGCGAGGGCTCCCCTCTCTTTCCCAGAGGAAAGCCATTAAAGCATAAAAAATGCATATGGTTTTTGTTCAGCAGCTGTTGGCTTTCTCAGCCCCAGAGCCAGAAGAGGGCCATGAGGTTTGGAAGAGCTGACCGGGCTGTTGCTGCCTCCCGTGTCCGCCCCTCTCCCGGCCGAATCATTAAATAGGACGGCGCCTCTGTGCCCACGGCCACCGGTGTCTGAAATCGCTGCGAATGTGGCTTGAAGCTGCTCTGCTCTGGGGTCGCGACTTGCATGGCAGTGTGAGTCTGACCCCTTTCGTGGTTACAGGGGGAACCACCACCACTATGCTTACAGGAAGGTGGTGGTCCTGCAGCGTTCAGCCCCAGCAGAGCCTTCCCGTTCATTCCAGCTGCGTGCAGACCATGTTTCTGGGTCAGAAGTGAATTATTCTTTTCCTTACCTATTTCTAGAGAAAAAATATGGGACAATAATTATTTACACAATTTTCTAGGATCCTAGGCTTGCAGTGAGGTGTCCTCTCAGAGATCCTTGTCTGATACTGCTGCCACCTGAGTGAAAACGTGCCGTGTAAAACCACAGTGCGTGCATTTCGATTAGTTAGGTGAGGATGGAGAGCATCGTCTTCGCAAGGCTTTGCCCAGTAAAATAGCCAGCGCAAGTACATGGGATCTGCTGTAGCACACAGGGAAGGTCAGAACGTGAGGGAGGTAGGGAGAGGAGAGGGGATAAGGGAGGAAGAACAGAAAAGAGGACTGAGACCCTTGCTCAGCCAGGGGTGCTCCATTTGGGGCCACCCCTGAGCTACCCCGGGCTCTGCGAGCAGACGCAGAAGGACCCCGGCCGGGAGCCTGCCCTCCCTCACTTCTCCCTTCTGTCTCCTTCGCAGGCCTTGTGATGAAAACCACCCCCAGGTGAAGCCTGACGCCTACGTGAACAACCTGGCCGAGGCGGTCGACGTTATCCTCAGCCAGCTGTAGCACCAGCGGCGCGGTGGCGGAGCTGCGGGATCAAGGACGAGGCCCGGCACGTCACGCTGCCTCCAGCTGCTCAGTCTGCGCTCTCCATCTCCCACGGGTGCGCAGCACCTGTGTTTCCAAACGTTCCCCGTAAAGGTACTAAAACCAGATACTAACCTCAGCAGAGGGGACGCCGAATCTTCTGTCCTCTGTGCACTTGAGGTTTCCTCCCCTCGGTGCCGTACAAGTGCCAGCACAGGCGGAATGAGCAGTCCCAGAAGCACCGCGTGCCACCGGGCTCTTTCCGTCTGACCCAGCCTAACTCCAGCCACCGGGGTGAAGCTCGGAGCTCCTCGAGGAGCAGGGATGGCTTCAAAACCCAGACCCCTTTGCTTTGCTGTGTAACTTGCCAGCACTGTGCCTTTTGGGGTGCCTGAGGCGGGGGTGAGGATGTCCTTGAGGGTGGAGGAGACCGGCACGGCTCTGCGGGGTCTGGCTGCGTACCAGCACGCTCCCACAGAGGTACGGGCATCACAAATCCCTGCCGTGGGAGAGCACCAGGCACATTCGGCGAGCTGGTAGTTGGGTTTCTGCCCCGATTAGCCGCTGTCTGGTACTGCCCTGGGTTAGAGCGCAGGAATTCGGTAATGCTGTGACAAATCATGGAATAATTGTGTCCTCGTGTCAGTAATAAACACAGTCCTGTGAAGCTAGCCCTGGTGTTGCTGTGTTCAGTTGGCTCGGCACCGGCAGGGGTTTCTGTGGGATCTGAAATGCTCTCCTAGGAACAAGCTGGCACGCAGCACCTCGCCGGCGGGGCCACGGGGCTGATGGCTTTTCCTTTCCTTCAGAGGGGTCTGGCAGGCAGACGCAGGTTTCAGCGGGACACGGGTTTCCTGCCTTCTCCTGCTCCAATCCTGGTCGGCACCGACCCTCACACAGCTCCAGACACATCCTGCACCAGCACCGTGTGCCCGTGGGGTACCTGCACCCCCAGCGCAGCCACGGCCTGCTGCTGGGCAGCGCTCGGCGTGCCCGAGGGGATGCGCCGCTGAGCAGCGACTGGTGGATGCCCGGGGATTTGTTTCTCCCTCGCCTGACAGTTTTGCAGCATGCCTGCTAGCACCTGCACACCTTGCACCTGGCAAGAAGGGGCGGGGGCTCAAAATGGGGAGAAGAATTAGAGATTTGGGATCGCTTCCTGGCATCCCCTGCCCCCGTGGGTGCCCAGCCCATCTTTGCGAGGATCGCCCTTTCAGGGGCACAAGTCCCCTGTCAACCAGCTTGGTCAGCAGCTCTGCACCCCCTTGGTTCTCAGGCTTTGTGCTGTAGAGTGGAAAGGAATGAGGCCGTTTGAATTTTAACCTGCTCCAGGCCTCCTGTGGGACCACGGGAAGGTTACTCAAACACACGTAATCGTGTGTGCGTGTGCACACATACACATGCGCTCGGGCAGCGTGCTCTGGCTGCATTCGGCTGCTGCTTTTGGAGTTTGCAAGGAGGCGAGTGATAATTCCTGCCGTGTTTCCGACAGTCGGAGCAGCGTGAGGTCGCCCCAGCTGCTGAAGGACACCGAAATGTTGCTCTGTGTTTCTGGAGGAGCCCGCGAGCCGCAGCCGGGCGCGCTGGAGCTGCTCGCCTGCAGAGCTACCGGCTGGCTGCTGAGCCCCACTGCACCCCGTGGGGACAGAAGGGGAAAGTGGGCTAGGAATTAAATTATAATAAAGTAAACTGCATCTGGGAAAATGACCTTAGTGCAGTCTTTCGTTCTGTTTTTGTATCCTTCATCCTCCGGGTAGCGGTTCAGCCAAAGTCTACAGCGCTGTGCGCATCCACGCACACGTGAAGGGCGCCTGAAAGCCCGGTCCAACATCAGGGCCGCAACGGGGCACCAAGAAGTTATTTTATCCTGTAATTCTTCCTTTTTGCTCTGTTACACTGAGCCTATCGCTTCGATCGGATTAAATTTAGGCAGCTAAACATCCTGCCTGTCTGTCCTGAGGCTTTTTACGTTGTTTGCTCCCTTACGGAAGCGCAGCCCTTCTCCGTTCGGCTCTACAGAGCGAGTTACTGCGCACGAGGGCTGCAGGTGGCTCCTGCCCTATTTCCCCAGGGAGTTCCCCCCCCCGTGCCTTTACCCCGCCATGGGCTCCTGGTCTAGCTCAGCTTCAGGTTTTATTTTACGGGGTGGGACGTTATCCCTGACCTTAAACACAGAGCATGAAGTGCTGCGTGGTGCTCCAGCTTCGAGGCGCGTTTCACCATCACCTCTTTGGGCTGCACGGAGCCGGGGGGTCGTTCTCCCCCAGACCCCCCGGGGGGGGATGCACCGCGTCTCCCTGTGCACAGCACCACAAAATGCCCGTTTTTGTGGTCCGACTCGGGGCAGGGACATCCATACCTGGCACCGACCCCACGAGAGAGCCCCCCCGACCCCGGCGCGCCCGGCCGCAGGAGCACAGAGAGGCGAGACGCCGGCCGGCCCGGCCGGGGGTTATTGAACCAGGAAGCTTTATTTACACAGTAAAAGTAACAAGCAATTTCCTGAGACTGAGCTGCTCTAGTGCAATCAAGTCATGGAGAGGGTACAAATCAGCAGTCTTCTCGCCCGCCCGGGGAGAGGGCAGCCTGCAACGGCGGGGGCGCCTTCGGCAGCCCCTCCCCGGGTGCACGCACATACCTCTGCGCTTGTGCAAGTAACAGGGAGGCTTTGCTACTACAGGTCATAGCTTCAGAAGGCTTATTTTTATTTTTATTTTTTGGCCATCCTCTTCTTTTGATTTCTTGAACATCAAAACCATAAACTCCGTAAAGCACTGCTACAATCCTCTAATGTCCTACGTACGTCTGCCATCCTGTTCGGCCAGGAGCTTTAAACAATGCACTTGAAACACGACTTTATTGGCCAAATAGGCTACGCTATAACATGAAAAATTACAATCTATGTTACAAACGCTTCTTTTTGTCTTTTTTTTTTATTTATTTTTTTTTAAGATGTAATCTTTCATAGAACAGGCTCAAAGAGCTGCACACACACAGCAAGCTCCCCGTGTGTGTTACCGGTGCTAGGAATTTTCCCGTTAAAATCCTGTGTGGTTTTTGTTGTTTTTTTTTTTCAGGAATCGCACTGATGAAACCTTATTGCTGCTGCTAAAGCTTGTTATTGTCCTGCAATGGCTGCTGTGCGGGTTGGGCCGTGCCTTTAGCAAGTCCCCAAATATCTTCCCGATACCGAGCCTGTGAGCTACCTAGCAAAGACTAAGGTCAGGTGTCTGCATATTATTTTAAAATCACATTCTGGCAGGCGGCAGGGATCTGCCGCAGGGGTTACCAAAGCATCTGCGTGAGAGGTGAAGTCCTTTAAAAACCCGAAGCGGCCCCCCCGGGGGGGCGCCCTGCTTTTCAGCTGGTGTCGCTGCGGTGCACGGGGCGGCTCTCGCCCGGCTTCCACCGCGTGCCGAGGAGCGCCGCCGCTGCTAGCTTTACAATCAACAGGATGTCCCCTGAATCTGAGGCACGTACTATATTATATTTAATATTTTTCATTATTTTATTTATATATATATTTATATATATATAAATCCACAAATGTTTGTTTTTTTTTTTTTAACCTCTACAGAGAGAGAGAGAGAAAAAAAAAAAAAACTTTTTTAAAAGTAAGGCTTTCTTAAACTGAAAACAAGTACATGGAATCACACAGAACCGACAAGGGAACGCCCAGCGGAGCCCCGCTGTGGCCTACAAACCGTAGCTAACTGCAGTCTGCGTCTAAGCTCGCGCGCCCAGGGTAAGGCCACGACTCACTGGAGAAGCGTCTTGAGTAAGGCAAACGGGTTGTGCTGCGTGTAAACTGTGTGCTACGTCTGTGTCGGGTACGGCTGGGTAGGGGTCCGTCTGGGCACCCTCCTGCCGCCTGGGGGGGGCACGGCACGGGGAGCAGCCCTTGGAGAGGAGACAGAAGCCCTTGTGAGTTACAGTCCCCGTTATGCATAGGCAAGAGCGCGCCCCGGGTCCCGCGGGAGCCAGGGGCAGCGCCGGATCGCCGCGGCGCGGTGCTGGACACGATGCCCAGCCGCGGCTCTGGGGGCATTGTCGGGTTTGGTCGGTGGGGACCCGGCTGAGGAGGTGCCGGGACCGTGTCAGTTGTGGCGGGGTGGGGGCAGCAGGAAGACTCAGAGCCGCTTACGGCGCTCCCGGGGACGCGGGCTGGTAGCCACCGCGTGCCGCCGGCCCTTCCACAACGGGCGGGCTGAAAACTGAACCGGGATGTCTTAACAGGGACACTTTAAGGAGCTGGAGGATTCCCCGAAATGAAGAGACCCCAAATGTGTGCGGGCTTGCCCTGCCTGCCGGGCTGTGCGAAGCTCTGCCGTGCCGTCGGGCGGGAGGCGTAGAGCGATGGAGCTGACGGCTCCCACCGCGAGGGGGGACGCCCACGCACCCCGAGCCACCGTCGAAAAAAAGTGCAGTAACAAAACCAGCAACGATTAATAAAACCTGTAGCGGAGGCTTTCAGCCTCTTCTGACTGACAGGCTCCTAAGGGTTTTCCGACGGGGGTGCCGAGCCCCTCCAAAAACGGCACCTGCCCAAATTGGTGTCGGGGGTCTAGGAACTGGTTTTCCTTTCTCGCTTTCGCAGAGCTCGGGAAACAACCCGTGAGCCCCAAGGAACCTGCAGGCGATGCTGGAAGCCGCTCCTACAGCTTTCCTGTAGATTTAAATTAAAAAAATAAAAGGAGGGGGGGAGAGGAAAAAAAAAAAAAAAGCAGGTGTCCTTCTAAAGCTGTTAGCGAGCGGACAGCTTACTTTCCCGAGGAGTGCCTGTCGTACACACGTAACGCTCGCTGCTTTATCTGTGCTTCCAAAAGGCACAAGGAGAGGAGAAGCTTTCAGTGCTGCTACCTGAATTTTCAGCGTTTTGACAGCTTACTTTCGTCAAGTAATCCCACGGCACTGGACACGGACCCCCGTCACGGCCGGGAGCGCCGCGGGCAGAGCCGCCGCTGGGTGGGCGCGTCACCCCCGGGGGCACCCAGCGGGGCCCTGTCCCGGCGGGTGAGAGAGGGGCTGGGAAGAAAAAAGCACGGCAGGAAGGCATCCGAGCGCTGCTGGGGCGGCGGGGGCGAGGCAGCCCGTGAGCTCCTCGTCAGGAAAATTAAAAAAAAAAAAAAAAAAAAAAATCCAGCTCTTACCATTATCAAATTTCAGCGAAGTACTCGCAGGTTCCATCCGATGGCACTGCCAGGGACGGGAGGGTTGGCAGGGAGGGACGGGGCCGTGCGGGATGGGGACGGCTTCGCTTCGGCACCCGGCGCCTTCCCCGGCTCCTGCCAGGGCCTGGGCCTGTGCCCGGCTCGGTGGCAGCCCGGGAGCAGAGGCTGGGGAGCCCCGGCCACCCCGCAGCCACCGCTTGGCAAAGCTCAGCCAATGCCCTCGTCCTTCCCCCAGGTTTCCAGTCCGCCCCCATGGTGGTTTTTTTCCTTTTGCTTTACAAACAAGCGCAGGGGCGAACTGGGAGGCTGTGGCCGGATCCCTCAGCTGCAACCCTACGTCTGCACGAGTTGTTTCCTCGCCGGCGGAGGCCAAAAGAGAGAGCTGTGAGTTTTCTGGAGCTCTCCGTACCTCATCTCCAAAGCCTGACGGGCAGTTTGCCCAAACTAGCTGATATCTGGCTACAGTAGTTACAAAGAATTTCAACATTTACACACGCACACGCGCGCACGCACACACACACACAAAATTGCTCTAAATACCTGATGAAATTTTGGCAAAGCTGCTTCGTCCCCTACGGCTGGCGGGAGGAGGCCACCGCCAGGGAGACCCCAGGGAGACCCCCGGGAGAACGTCACGGCACCGTGCTGGCGACCCCAGACCCCAAATTGCCGGCCCCGTGCCCTCAGTTGTTCTCGATCTGCTCGATGTCGAGTTCTCCATCCAGCTGGAAGGGGCTCTCGGCGCCCGCCCCGCCACCTCGCCAGGGCGCCGCGTCCTCCTCCTTCCCTCCGCCCTCGTCCTCGGCCGCGCCGCAGTCGGACTCCTCGCAGGAGAGGTCGTCCCGGCTCGCCCGGCGCTCCTCGCCCCGCGAGCGCGGCTCCGGCACCGGGGTGCAGGCGGGGGTCCTGCCCGGCATCACCTCCGCGGGGCCGCCGGCCGCGGGCCACGGCCGGGCGTCGGGGAGCCGCTGGGCGCCGTCCTCCGCCGCGGCGCTAAGGCAGCTGAGGCTGTTGAAAGTCTGGCGGTTCTGCAAGAGCAAGGGGAGAGAGAGAGGGGGGCGGCTGAGACGGGCGCGGGAGGGGATCCTAAAAGGATCCTAAAAGCCGCGCTGAGGTTTAGACGTCCCCACGGCCACCAAACCTGCGAGCCCCTGAGCCTGGAAAGAAACGAACGGATCGGCCAAAATACTCGGGGATGAAAACATCGCGTCCCTGCCAGCTCCAACCCTCCAGCGCCCAGCCCAGCCCACGCAACAGGCGATGGCACCCAACGCAGACACCCCGGCCCCGTTTCTGCCGCCACCCCGCGCACCTCCACGGCACACGAGTAGGGCAGTGCCGAGCTGCTCCGCCAAAATGAAGCGAGTCTGTCTGAAAACTCTGTTTTTGAAAGCAGTTCATGGAAACGTTAGCCCCTGCTAAGCCCTCCGCTGGGGTATGTCCTGACTACGCGCCCTTATTAAAGGCACCCCAAGGTGGGCTCTGTGCCTCTCATCCCGGTCATGGAAAAGGCTCCGTGGCCCGATGCCTTTCCCAAAAACTTGATGCGGTTCACGTCTTGCCACTTCCTCACAATGGCCTCAAAATCCTAAGGACGATGAGGAGCTCCTAGCATTCAAAATCCGCCCCCCCAGCAAAGCTCCCACAGCCTCCCCAGGAGGCACCAACACAAGCAACTGACCGGACCCATTCCGCTTTGCTTTTTAAGGAGCAAACTAACCTCTACGTAGCGACACAAGGCGAAGTACAGCCGGCACCCTGCTGATGCTGGCTGCGGGGCCGCGCACGTGCCCGTAGCAGGCAGAAGGCAGACGCGCCACGAGAGCCCGGGGAGCATCTCAGCAGCCCGCGGACGCCCTCGCAAGAGGCCGGGCTGCAAACCAAGCGTGAGGCACTGCGGCACCAAGCACTCGCTCCACAGCAACACGGCCTGGCCACATCCTACCCCAAGTGCCTGTTTTAGCCCGCTCTGTGCACCCACCGCTCTGGCCTTAGGCGTTGCACCAGACCAAACGCCAGACAACGTGCTCGGGCTGTGCCCCGGGGGCACTTGTGAGCGCTGAAGAAGTCGTTTTCCCCCCCTTTCTTTCCCCGGGTGGTGCAGCAGGACCGGGGAGGGGCGTTCGTCCTCTGCCGCGACCCGTGGGCGTGAGCCCCGTGCTCCGGCTGCCCCGGGGCGCCCTCTCCCATACGGCCAGGGCTGGCTTTGCACCGCACCACACAGGACCCCATAAGGGGCAGGCACCGACGGGAACCAGGCGCAGAGCAGGCACGTGTGTGCTCCCACCCCGACAAAGCTGCTCACTGTTCACCTCCCAGCGTGCCAGCAGGCGGCTTTCAAAAGTGCATCCACTAGATGACAGGGGAAAGAAACACCCTTGCTAGCTGAAGAAGCTCACCTAACCCATGGCCCCGAGATCCTTAGAAACTCCATGAACAAGCGTTCGGCTCTCCCGTCTCCATAAGCTCTCCTCTGCTCACGTGGGATTTACGCGTGCTTTGAGAGCTGAAGCATATTTGCAGTGGACGGGGGCTCCTGGTTCCGACATTCCTCTCCCGTCTTGGGGTGGGCTTTGTACAGAGTCGACTCAAACAGACGTGACGAGAAGACCCCGGCACGGGTACCTGGCTCAGGCCTTGACCGCAGGAGAGGCCTACTGCAAAGGTGCAAGACCAGGACGAGTTATGAGCAGCTCACGTCTCGGTGGGATGACCGAGCCAAGGGGATTCCCCAGAGGCCTCACCAGCTCCAGGCATCAGTCTGTATTTTCTTGAGCGGCCTGGGTGGGGGGTTAGAGGCCTGGTTAAATCTGCAAGCCGCGTGTCAGCAGCTCTTCGAGAGCCCGGAGCAGCAAGGAGGGGGAGTGCGGCTGAGCTGGCCTCCAAGGAAGGGTCTAAAAAGGGTGAGGTTTAGCTTGAAGACACCAAAAGGGGGAAGAACGAGGGCAGGCGACTAGGACACGAAGCCCAGCTGGGTTGGAGACGTGGGTTAGGCGCCTTGTCAAACTGGAGTCACTGCTGGCATCGCCTGTGGCAGCAGGAGGCTGTAAGAGAGCCGTTTGGGCACCCATGTGCCTGGGGGACGGCGGGTTCCTGCGCCGTGTCCACCCAGGCCTTCTCCACGAGCCAGGACAAAGAGGCACTGGAGTAACCGGGAGAGTTTCGGTGCTGCGTGGCCAGCAGGCACCCCGAGCGAGAGGCCGGGGCACGTTTCCTCAGGCAGGAGCCAGCCTGGCCCCAAACTCCCCGATCGGCGTTCCCGGGAACAGGAGGCGTATTCGCTCCAGGCCTTTGTTCCTTGGGTACTTTTCAAACGCAGCTAAGCCGGGAGTAACTCTACCAAAATAACCTACCCCGGGCTCTGGCTGAAGCCACATCATCCCCTTATGTTATCTCCCGTGGGATTTAGGTCAAAGCCTCCTTCGCGCTCCGATTATTTCTTTCGAAATCAAATGGGGCTGAATCCGCACCAAGGTGTGCAAGGCTTTGGGCACTACGCTGAGCGCCGCGCCGCAGTAAAACGGGTCGTCGCAGAGGATGAGGCAGCAGCCGGCCAAACCTTGAACTTTTCCAGACCTTGAACACGAGCTGTGCCCTTCCACGTGGCCTGCCTTCTAGGACGCTTCCCGCAGAGATCCGCGCGCTGGTCAACGGCCAACCTGTAACTCCTGCCGCGCCCGGAGGAGGCCCGAGGACACGAGAGGCATTTTCGAAGTACTTAAGAAAAACCTGCGAGCGTGTTTCTGAAAGTGATCTGGGCACTTCAAAGCCTACGGCTCCCGAAAGTCAACAGTGCTCTCAGAAGTGCAAATCCCTTTCACAAATAAAACCCTGGCGCTTCCAGAAGCTTGTTCCTTCCCTCCGCTCGCCGCCCTCTGCTAACCGAGCCCAGCTCCCAGCTCCTTTCGGAGAGGAGATGGGTGCGAAGGGCGGCAATGCTGCTGCTGATCCCCAGGAGCACGCAGGGACCCAGACACCCTGCCGGATTCTGAAGAACTGGCTGAAGACACGAGTGAGAAATTTTTGACCGCCTGAAACGAGCCGCGGAGCCGCCAGCCACCGTCGCCGGCCAGCCACCGGAGCCCAGAGCTTCTTGCGCGGTGGTGGGCAGGCTCAGGGCACGTTGTCCGCCTCGCAGAGGGGGTGCTGGTGCTCCACGACGCTCCACGATGCACGGGGACCAAAAGCTAGGAGCTCCAGAAGCGGCCAACAGCGAACACAGTGACTGCTCGACGCTAGGCCACGAAGGACAAGTGCCCCTGAAGTCCCTCGCATTTTCCACTCCAGGTTTTATTCGGGATTTTGAGGGGCAGGAGCTGCAGGAACTGGTTCACCCCCCGCATCCATCCTTTTCCATAGGTTTTGGAGCAAGTTTCCATAGGTTTTCCTTCCCGCTGCCTGTGCGCCCGGCAGGCAGGGATGCAGGCTGAATGTTGGCAGCCCTGAGAGCGAGAAAGGTGGAGAAATTCCTCGGTAACACTTCTCCGTAAAACTCTCCCCCTCATAAAATAACCGACTGTGAGTTTTTCCCCGAAACGCGTCTCCCTCAAACAAGGAGACCCCGGTGCCTGCGCTAGAATAAATATTAGCACGCCCGTGAGCCCCGTGGTGGAACGCTCGGAGTGGCTTTTGCACAACCCCCTTTTTTTTTTTTTTTTTTTTCCACCCTGCCAGGTTATTGCCACAATTTTCTCAGCGAAGGTGCGACCCTACGAGCTGTCAGCGATCCCGGCCCTACCTACTCGGCTGTCATCACCTCCCGTTAGCACACTGCGCTACAGTTTCTGCAGAAAGCTGGAAATAACCCGCAGCGAGAAGGCACCGGCGAGGCGCGCCGCCTCCCTGCTGCAGAGGGCTTGCTGAGCCCACGCCGGTGTCCCCATCCCGGCTGCCCTTTGGTGGAACGAAGCCGCGGGGACCCCTCTGCCCTGCTCGTTGTGGGAGGCGAACGCCTCCTGTTTGTCAGCCCCTTGCTGCAAGGCGCCCTCGCCCCCAGTCCTCGATCGCTGTCTGCCGCTTTGATCGGCCGGGGCACGGCGACGTCCCGCGTGGCACCTGCGTCCCGCACGCCCCGCGCTCGTGCTGCCGGCGAGCACCCCGTGGCTGCAGACAAAAACGGGCTTCCTTTGTCTCTAAAGCTCTGCGTAACCTCATCGCGGCCGCCGCTGTGGCGCACAGCAGGCACACGCGCACACATCTGCGCCTCGCTCGGGTTCAAGGCTCTTCCGCCTCACCGCTTCCTCAGACCTCATCCCCAGGCCGAGCTCTCCCGGGGCTGGTTTTAGGGCGAGCGCCCCGCCCGCTGGTTTTTTTGCCTCCCCCGACGGCTGAGCGCTGCCAGCCGCTGCAGCCCCCGCTTCCAAAATCAACACCGCCGCCGGGGGGCTGCAGGTCTGACACCGGCACCGCCGCCCGCGGGCCGGGCTCCCGGTGATGGATGGAGTGTCGGGGAAGAAACGACCGAAATACCTGAGGAGAAAAAACACAGAGGGCTGTTATAGGGGAGACGGAACGCAAACTGAGCCCTGGGTGTCTGCTGCGGGGCCGGAGCCGGGTTAGAGGTTGGGGAAGAGGCCCGGGCGTTGCTGCGTCAGGCAGCTCAAACCCATCCACGTTTTTTTTCCGCGTGTATCTATCGAGGCATTGAGCTGCCGGCGGGCACAGCTCCAGGTGCAGTGCGCTGCTGAGCTCACGGGGGAAAGAAGTGGAAGAACATTTCCATCCCGGGTAGCTGGGGCCATCCCTCGGGCATTACTGGCCCCAAAATCCCGTGCGGGTCCCCAGCAGTAACTCGGTGTGCAGGCACCCACCTCCTCGCGCTGCCAAACAAGTCCCGGGGCGCCGGCCAGCCAGGGGAGGGCTCATCCCCTAACGAAAGGGAATATTTACACGGCCCCGATCCTAATTTTGCACCAGCGGGCACCGGCGTTTGGCTGTCTGCGTGGATGCTGCTTTGAAGGTCTGCAGCTTTCACAGACAATTTTGCTTTTATTCTGCCTGGTGTGAAAAACAGCTTGTCACGAGCAGGCAAAGAAATACCTATTATCCTACCAAGTTGCTTCACACCGCAGTAATAAAACCAACAAAAATAAAAGAAGGCAGCTTTGATGCAGCCTTCAGCATTAACGCTGCCTTTGGGACTGGGAGAGTTAACCTGGTTCCACTCGCAGCTTTATTCTCGTCTCCGGAGCTCTGGAGCTGCCCCAACCACAGTGAGGATTTTCAGCGGGTTTCCACCGATGCAAAAGGAAGAAGCCGCTGCGTGAGCCATCAGCAGGAATCCCGCTGGTGCCGCACAGCCCCAGGGAAACGCAGAAGAGGCGTAACCCCGAAACCCAGGAGGCAGAAAGCGGGCGGGGAGACGCACGAAACCGGCGAGCGGCGGCAGCGCTCGGCGGGGCTCCTCCGTCCCACCCGTGCCCAGCAGCCCGCACGCTGGGGCTCAGCCTCTCGGCCCAGTATCCATTCGTAACGATAATTGGAGGAAATCCTCGTTTCCTGCCAAGAACAAATATTTTCCCTAACAGACACCGACCGCGTCGGAACGCGCTGGAGCAACGCGCTCGCTCGGGGCATCGTACAGCCCCAGCAGCGATTCCCTCGGTGCCCAGCTTGCCGTGCCCACGGCCCCGTCCCTGCAGGGCAGAGCAGGGATCCCACAGCTCAGGGCTTTGCCCCTGGAGGGCTCCGTGCCCCTGGAGGGACGCCCGGCTGCCAGGCGCCCGCGCCGGGGCCGCTAAACCCGCGCCAGAGTAAGCACAGCCCGGCCGGCGGAGACGCACGGCAGCCTGAGCACCTCCAGCCAGCACCGGCGGCTCCTCCTGCCAGCAGGGCTGCAAAAATATGCGTTTACATACGTTTTGCAAGCGGCGGGTTTTCCACAGCCCCTCCGGCTTCTCCCCTGCATCCCAGGAGCCCAGAGGCTGCAGGTCCTCTCCGGAGGAGGTGCTGGCGTCGGGGCCGAGCTGCTCTCTCCGCCATGTCACTGCAGCGTGACGGATGGAGACGGAGGTGCTTTGGGATGAGCGGTGTATGAGCCTGAAGTCAGGGCTGGTAAAGCTTCGGGGGCTGGAGTGGCTTATCTCTGGGGAAGTTCAGAGGTGCTGATAGCCCAGCTTATCCCAAGTTGAGATGAAACGTCAATAATATGGATTTCTTTCGGTAAAAACACATTTTTGAGAGTTTCAGCCCTATTCCTTTTTCACATTCTTCGCATTATATGCGACACAGAAGTGCTATTATTATACTACAGTGGCCTCACTTCGTACCCTTAATTACAACACAAGGCATTACGGAAATTAAAACCAAACTTCCAAACCTCTCCTTGAATTTCTCTGACAAAATGCTTTCTGTGGGACTCGAGATTTCCCTGACGGCCCACCTCAGTGGAAACCTGCTCCTGCTGAGCGTTCCCACCCGACTTCTCCTCTTGTAACTCACGGGGGGTGCCACCACGCGGCCTTGTGTCCCCCGCCAGTTGTGTCACCGGCACAGGCACACCGGGACCCTCTCGCCTCACCAACGCCCGCTCCCCAGCAGGGGCACGAAGTCTTTATTTGAGGCTCCCAAACAAAAACAACAGCCCCCAAACAGCCAACTGGGCTCGGCGCCGGTGTTCCTGCAGTCCTGGGCACCGCGCTCCTGCCACCACCCCAGGAGCCAGCCTGGGACCAGCCCCCGTGTCCCTGCTCCCCCCACAGCTCTCAGATGCTGGCACCCCAAAACCAGCATTCACCAACCCTTGTGACGGCCCGAAACGGCACACACCTACTGCTGAATTTCTGCCTTCTGGGAGAACGACGTTGCCACCGCGCTGGTGCCGGTGCCTCCATCACCCTGTGACCTCCCCGGCTCTGCCAGCACCCGCGGATGCTCCAGCCCAGGCGCCCGCAGCCCACGCTGGAGAGGCCAGGCAGGACGATGTGCCAAAGGGGATCCTGTGGCCGCAGGGCCAGGAAACATCTGCGCGAGGGTACGTGTACGCGGGAGCAAACGGCGAGCTGCCCCGGCCTGCCAGTCTCCTCGCTCGCAGAAAAGGAAGCTGTGGAAAATGGCTTGAGAAAGCAGAACATTTTCCAAGTGAGTCAACAGCGCTTTGTCCAGCGCTATATTTTGCACAGTCACGTACCGTCGAGGCTGCGTTTGCCAAAAAATCAATGAAATGGAGCAAAACTGAAGAGGAGGACGATGGGCTCGTTTCTCTTCCTGGCACGGCCCCGAGAGTCCTTCCCCTGGCCGGAGCCACCACGGGTGCACATCGGCACGGAGCACGGCGCACTGATGGCACGGCCAAGGTTTTCCTGAGCTGCTGAAACACGGCAGGACCGTGGTGGTGGGGAAAACCCATGGAGCATCTTCCCGGCCCGGGGAGATGGAGCAGGCTGGGACTCTGCCGGAGAGGGGACCCGTGACGGCTGGTGGCACTTGTCTGCACAGGGACCTGACACCGAGCGCCACGTGCGGCGATTTACTGCGCACAGTCAGCATGTGGCAATTTACTGTCATTGGCACAATAATAAAAAGCCGCACATAAATAACACCCTCAAAGCGCTGAGCAAATAATTTATCTGCAAGGCAGGCAGCAGCCCCACAAAGTTCCTCGAGGGAGACACGAGGAAACGCGGATAAAACGGGGAGCGGGGCTGCACGCAGGGCGCCTGGCACGGATCCGCGCCGCTGCTGGGTGACGCAAATCTGCCGGCCGGGCACCGAAGCGATGAGATCTTCAGAGCAAATATTGCCTCTGTGGAGCAGGGTGTTCGACCTGCTTCCTCGTCCTGAACCCTGTGCTTTTGGCAAAGTGCAGGGCTCGTGCAATCGCCTCAGTGCATTTTCAGCATCCTCTGACAGGAGAGGATGCGATGAACGGCACACCTGGGGGGAGAGGGAGAGAAACCCGACTGCTGTCCGCAAATCCCACCACCGCATCGTTCGTCAGAAACGTGGAAGGGAATGGCGAGCCCAGAAATCCTTTGCTTGTTTTTTCGGCGTTTTTTCTTTTCAAGCAGCACACACAACTGCTTTTGGCTGCCAACATCGAGTCTGTCAGTGCGTCGGGAATCTGGCAGGAGCCGGTGAGGAAGTGCCGCACGGCCTGGCCTGCGTGCCAAGGCAGCCAGGAGAACAGACGCGGCTTAAAATAAGCATGGCCGGAGCTCCCAGCCCCAGGCACAGCCTGGCCATTCGTGGGGACAACGGGGATGGTGGCCTCCCTGAGCATGGGAGCTAAAATCCTTTTGCCAAAGGTTTTTTGGATTTTTTTGCTGCAATGATCTCTCTGCTGGCTTCTGCTGCAAAGACTTCAGCAAGCAGGAGCTCAGGATGAGTCAGGTACCGCGTTGGGCTCGGCAAGGAAACGGTGCCTGAGGTCAAAGCTGGCATCTGCAGGTGCTGCCAGGGTCTCAGACCCCATCCTGAGCACAAAGGTCTCCAGAAAGACTCAAGAGGCCTCAGGGGCAACGGTGACCTGTGCCTAGATCCCTATGCATGTATGGTATGAAAGCTATTCTTCAGGTCTGCACACAACGCGAGCCCGGACACCGGGGGTTAAACCAGACATGTGATGCATCAGATGCATGTCTTCGGGACACAATCGGATCCTGTGTCCGTTCCAGACAGACACTGCCAAGCTCTGTTTGCGTTTCCAGCCCCGTCCTCTCACGTGAGTGCACACAAGGCCCAACGCCTGACCCTGCAGCCCCGCACCGGGGACGGAGCCGGCAGCGGGGACGGGGCCAGGCTGCACGGGGCAGTGGGACGCGGCCCCAAAACCACCGGGGTGCCCCGGTGCGTGCTGCAACGCCGATCTCATGGCAGCAGCGCCCACATCCCCAAACACTGCCCGCTTCTGCTTCCACGGCAGACTTCGTTTTCCGTCAATTTTCTTTGGTGAGTCACAAATTCATAATTGAAGCAGATGGGACTATTTCTACTGTAAAATCAAAACAATGTATGTCATTGCATGACATGTTACTGCTATTAAAAGCTCCGTCACGCCACTAAAATAGAAGCCTGCTGCAATAAATCACCCCCTGCGAGCGTCTTCTGCCCGTGCCGCTGTACCTTGCCTGAAATGGCCACCAGCAGGCCGCCCTGCCAACGCCTCAGCATGTCCCGGGGAGTGGGATCTCCACGGGTGCTGGTCCTGGCACTGCAGATGTTGCTGTTTTGGTTGCACACAAACACAGAAGTGCCATAATTTCAGAACCATCCGTTCCCCTTTACATACTGCCCTCTGTGCACAAAGTGCACGCACTTTAACCTCCGTGCTAAAAGCCTTGAACTAAGCTGATCTAGAGCATAAGGGCGTTTATTTTCAGCACAGCGTAGGAGAAATCTGCAGCAAAGCACCCAAACAGCCACAGAAACACCTCAGGGTGAGGCTGCCCACGAGGCGAGGGCGGCAGCGTGGGCACACGGCCGGGGAGCAGCCTGACAGGGGGACAGGGAGGGGAAAGCATCGGCAGCTCCTGCCAGCACAAGCACCCTTATGAACATAATCTCTTTTTTTTTTTTCCTAACTGTGTGTGTTTTTAAATTAAAAGACAAAAATACAGTGGCAACAAAAGCCAACGGCAGCGTGTGTAGCGGCCCGGCCGGCCTCCGAGGCCCTGTGCCCCTCCAAGCCACGCCGCTCGCGTTCGATCCCGAACCCACGCTCGGTTCCAGCACGTTTTCCCACCGGGCCGCAAAGTGACCTTCGCAGTCTCTCATTCGTGTTTATTTAAAAAACACTGGGGCTTGGAAGCTGGAACCTCTCTCCGAAGTTACATCAATATCCGGCTATTTCCTGGGATACGGCCGGAATTCAAGGCCTCCAGTTTTTCGCCTGTCCTACCTTTTGGCAACGCTTGCCACTGGCTTGAGTAGGCGCTGAGGCGGGCCGAGGCCGAGCTCACCAGCTCCACGCTGCCAGCAGGCCAGAAAGCTGCCAAAATTCACTCAGAAAATCTCCCGTGGAAGTGTAGAGGGTTTCACCCCTCAAGGGAAGAGTACGGTGGATGGGGAAGAAAGAAGAGGAGAGGACGGTACAGGACAGATCGGTTTTCCCACCCCACAGCTTAAAACTCTTCCCCACGCAGCAGCAAGGCCAGCCCGAGGAATTGCTAGCTGCTGGGCTCTTTACTTCAGCTTTGGGAGCGTATGAGCTCCTTCACTTACTGACCCTCACTGAAACTTCACTGACTGACCCTTTCTCCTGAGTCTGGGGGGGAAAGAGGGCCGGGGCAGCCTGCCCCTAGCCGCCAGGGACGTTACACGCCCCGCTCTGAATTTCCAGCCCAGACTGAAGCCCACTTTAATCCTAGAAATTGCAGGAACCACCTGCCCATGTTTCAGGCCTCTCTTGCGATTGCTGGTGCCAATGCCTCCATGCCCACGTGTTCCTCGGAGGACAGCGAAGCCACCCCATGAATGGCACCGTCTGTCTGCTGAGCCTGCGAGCAGCATGAACAGCCCCATTGTACGCACAGCAGCACCCTCCCCATGACAGGCAGCTCTCGGGCACGAAGTCCTTCCTGCAGCCCTTCCTTCTGAAGCAGGCCCAGGGCTTCATCCTCGTCCCCTTCCGAGCTGGTGCCCACCGCCGCCAGTAGGGCCCCATCCAACCCACACAGCCCACCTGCCCCGCTGGGGTCTGCTTATGGGGTTGCAGCACCACGGGGACGCACGACCACGTGGCGATGGGTGTGCACAGCTAATGTGAATTCCCTTGGTCGTTTTATGGCACTTACTCTGTCCCATATAAACATAATAAGGTGCTGCACCTAGGAGAAGTATTTTGCCAGCTGTTAGGGACTGCTCGGTGTTCACAGGCACAAACCCCGCGGGAAACGGGAGTTGGAGAAAACGTGATGGGAGGAGCTCCGTGCTCTGCCGGAGGTAGCTCCTCACACTGGAAATGCTCTGAAGTACTGCAGAGAAGCCAACATCTTGTGGAGCCATCAGGAACGGCACGCAGGTGCCACCCCTCCATTGTATCACCAGATCCTGGCCATGCAGTTACAGCCGGCAGGAACAAATACCTCCTGTAACGTCCGACTGGTACGGGCAAGAGGTGCTAAGGCACGCAGCACACAGACTTCTGGATCTTTCCGTGGCTTGGTGCCTTGCACACAAGAGCACCCTCCCTTGCAGGCCAGGGCTACCTCTCCTGGGGCTGGCTGCTGCAGGGAGCGCGGTCAGTGTTGAACAAATACACACAGAAATGCTTCACTTTTAAAAAAAAAAAATCTACAAAAAGGTCAGCTGCGCTTGGAAACGTGCTAACACAAATTAAAATCTCCCCATAACAGCGCTATCAACATGTCACAAGGCAGGAAACAGAACGGGCGAGAGATAGCCAGGGCCCACTCTGCCACGACCGGGGATGATTTCAGACACCATCCCTGGGCGCTCGCCGTGACAGACGTGTTTGGTCTCCCTTGCAGCCCTCCAGAGCCCGTGTGGAGGAAGCAAGCTGCCCAGCACGCTCCGCAAGCACGGTACCACCAGGGCCAGCCCCTGGACGAGTCCAACAAGGCAACCAAAACCTGAGAGGCTTTTCGGCACGCAGTCCCCGTGTCCCACAGGGGCAGTGGCAGCGGGGCCAGGCAGCCCCCGCCGTGCCCACCGCCCCTTCCTGCTGCCCTCTGCCCCGGGGGGCTCGGCCAGGCCCCCAAAAAAACCCCTCAGCATTGCCCCTCTTCCCAGTTTGTTACTGCACCCAGCCGGCGGTATGAGAAGAAATGCTTGAGAAACCACACAGTTCATGGAAAAACACGATCCCGACCGTTTTGGATCCCAAATTGTTATTATTCCAAGGACGGTAGTTTCCGGGGGTTGGTTTCTGCCCGACGCTGAGGCCGCTCTGATTCGGGGCCGTACCGGTAAGGAGAAGCGGAGCGATGTGGGCCTGCCTCCTCGAAGGAAAAGGCAGAAAGAAGAGACAAAAACAGGCAGCGGGGGCTTTGAGGAATTAGAGGCAATGTTTTTCCAAGTATTCTCCCTCCCAGACGAACTTTAACATTTAGAGCCCTTTCTTAATTAGCCCAGTTATGCGGCCATGTAATTGCTTCCAGGAGCAGCTCCCTCCCCTTCTGCCTCAACGCCTCCTGCCTGGCCCAAATAGCCCTCTCGGTATGAAGAAAACATTTCTTTCAGGTCAAATTATTTTTATTTTGATTATGGTGCCGGGTTTATGGCCTATAAACACATGTGGTTAGCAGCACGAGCAAAAATTTAACCGGTCGGCTGCCAGAGCCGGGTGCTGAGCCAGCACCAGCACCCAGGCCGGGTGCCCAGCTCTGCCTCTCCCCGTAGGGACTCAGTTTCCCCGTATGTGAAATGAACGTTTCAAAGCCACTTCTACCCCCTCCAAGGCTCGAGGAGAGGAAACGCGGACCCCCTGCCATTATTTAGGCTCTTCATCTGAAATTACCTAACCGGTCTCATTCCTGGAGCGTCATTAAAAGTTACCCGAGGGAATACCGAGCCAAGCAACCAAATCCACGTGGTTTTCTCCAGCACGCTGGTCCCAGCGCCTCGCGCTGCCCACGAGGAACCAGCTGGCATTCACAGGGCTCCCCTCCTGGGGAGGGCTCCGACGCGCTGCCCCACACCCCGAAAAGCGGCCCCACCAAGGGCAAGAATGCTCACCGTAACCTGCCTCGTCTTGCTCCGTCCCTCCGTGCCAGTCCTCCCACGTGGAGGCAGCCTGTGCTTTCACGTGAAAAGCTTTTCATAACCCAGCTGAGGAACGAGGAAAAGCCCGGCCCATGAACAGACATCAGCTTTACTTCCCCCCTCTTCTCCTTCCTTTGCTCTCGACATGGGGGGGATGCCGTGGAGGTCACCCGCTGCCGCAGCGCTCGCACCCCGCGGCGCGGGGCTTCCTTCCTTGATGGCATCGCTCCTTGCCCAGCACGACCCACCCTGGCAGCTGTCTCCGTCTGATCTCGTGCTTGAGGGTAGCTGAGTAACGCAGGTTGCTCAGGCGTCGCTTCCTCGGCTCCGAGGATTTTTTGAGGTGGAGGAAAGCAGCCAGAGAAAATAGCAACTCCTCCTCAAGCTTACGGATTTCAAGGAACACGGACCGAGCTGCTTTTGGATGGATGAGTGATTAGGTTTTGTCCTTCTCGGGGCCCTTGCCTGTGTCAAAGGCAAGGAAATCCAAATCGTAAGTGTGTGCCTGGGCTGGGTGTCTGCCAGAGGGAAAGGGAAGCTCCCGCTGACTCAGCCGGGGTGTCCACGCACAAGCCCCCCCGCAGCCTTGTCCAGCTGACAAACTTTCCCCCTTGGTCTGACGATGGAAAAGCTCTGCCCTGAAACCACCCACGGCATCCTCGGAGGACAGCAAAGGTGGTTCCCGAGCAGCTCTGCCCTGTGCTGCCCAGCTTCGTGCGAGCATCCAGGCCGGGGCAATATTTTGGTCAGAGCTGCCACCCGATGCAGTTGGGTGACAGCCCATCGCACCTCCTGCTCCTGAAAGGTGGCAGCCAGCGCCCGGATGCTCCCCTCCTTCAGCGACTGTTACATGAGCCACCCACGTCAGAGCAAAACGAACCTGCAGGCATCCTTCCCGGTGTGGACAGCCTCACGCAGAAAGCCCAGCAGCAGCAGGAGGGGCACTGCGTGGAGCAAAGGGTCCGCAGCGGCGCGCGAGGTGCCGTGGCCACCCAGGGGCACCCCTCTCCCGCTGCCCTTCCTGGGGGAACCGCTGCCCAGAGGTGCAGCACACGGAGCTGAGGCTCTTCAGCTCGTCTCCAGCTCTCAGCCGTCTGGGGACATTTCCCCTGTTTGTTCCTGCAGGAAGGGAATTGCCTCTTCCCCCATCCCGCCGGGGGACGGCCACGCTCACATCCCCGCAGGCCGCATCGCCTCCCTCTTGCCAAACCGCTGCTGCTGCACAACCAGCACCCTCTCTGTTGCAATCCGATTACCAAACGCACCCAGTACGGTGACACGCCGCTGCTTTTAGCATCTCGACTATTTCGTAACCACAACCCTTTGTTCGTGCTGTCCCCGCTTCTCAGCCCGTTTCCTTTTATTGTTTCACTTTTGCAGGATGAGCAAACGCAACTGCGGGCTGCGGGAGCCGGTGGCTCTGGGAGAAGCTCCCAGTGCTCGGGAGGAGCTTCCAGGTTGGCCCCAAACCTTTCGTGCTCGCCGAGGAAGCCCCAGGACTGCAACCAGCTGGCGCCAGGCCCTGCAGGGCAGCTGGCCATGCCACGGCGCAGCGACCGCCTGGCCTCGCGGTGTCTTCACCCTCCTAAAGCTGTAAAGATCTTACATCCTTGTAGGTCCTTCTTCAGGCATGTATCAGCGTATAGCCTGGCGTGGCTCACAGGTCCAACAGACAGGCTGGGATTTGCTGGCTCATTTCGCACTTCTTTTGAAACCTCAGCGTCACTTTTCTTCTGAAAGACCAAGCCAGCCCCTTCCGTGCGTCACCAGGAGCAGCTCACAACGCTTGTGGGCATGATCCGGCTGGGGTTGCGTTGAAGGTTCATTGTGCATTCAATTATTTTTACCACTCATTTTTTTTAATTGCCTGAGGTTACTCTTCCGCCTACTTCTTAAAAGTGAAAGGGCTCAGTTTATGGCAAAAGGTAAGTAACTGCGCTTCCAGGGCCGTTAAGTCTGTAAGTCCGCAGTGGGCCTGCGCCTCGCTGGGACACGTATCCCCCCCCTGCTTTCAGCTCAGTAGGAAAATGTCAGAAACAATTTTGCCACGATGACTTTTAGAGAAGGCGAACGGATGCCCTTGGTGGGGTTGGCACCACCCCGAGCTGGTGACGCCCTGAGCCCTGGGTCTGTCTGCCAGCAGTGAGGGCAGGGCGGACCGTCTCCTTTCCTTTCCTTTTCCCTACCGGCCACCCTCCCTCTCCCAGCCCTTCGTTTGCCAAGGCCGGCAATTAAAGAGCAGAAAAATCACAAGGAACTTTTAGGAAAAAAAAATATGCTCCTTGAGCATTTTGAAAGATAAACTCTTTAATTCCCTTAATAAGGGATCAAAGCGCTGGAGCCCACGACGGCTGTGACCTCGGGAGTTTGGTCCCTGCCGGCCGGCACAGCGTGGTGCCCGCCCCGCGGCGCTCCCTGTGATGCCCCCCGGGCTGGCTGGAGCAAAGCGATGAGCGAGGACAGACAGACGGCTTCTCCCTGCCCTCCCAGCCGCCAGCAGTGCCCCCTTGGGTCCTTCAGCCCTGCCGAGCAGGTGCTACCTGCCCCGTGCAGCCCAACCCCGACTGTTTCCCACCCTGCCCACTCCTTCCCCTGCTGAGCACACAGCCACTCTTTTTTTCCCCATCTACACAAACAACTGCAACCACGAAGGCCCAGGACTGCGACTTATACCCAAGAGAACTGCAATAGGATGGCAATTTTAAAAATAACGTGGTTTGTAAGGGAGTTCTGCTCCTTTTTAATTCTTCTCTATCAATCCCCACCCTGCAGCTTGCCCTCCTCCGCAATCTGCAGAAACCCTGTTTTGCTCATCTCCCCATGGCGCAAGCACCGCTCCGAGATGGCAACCATTGCGCAGACTCTCAAAATAGCGAGGCGAATAAAAATAGTACAGTTCCTTTTATCTCTTCCCTTTGTTCACCACCGAGTACTCCAGCAGACGCAGCTGGGGCACACGTGCAGCAATCCATCAACTCGTGCAGCTTTGCAACTCATTCGGCATTTTGGTTTAATCCCGAAAGGTCCCGAGTACCTTGAGTACCTAAGGAGTGCCTTCAGCTCCTCTCAGAGGTGAGCAGCTTGTAGAGAAGGATGTGTTGAACAAATTCAGTGCTGCAGGTCAAGCTTCTGGCCATGGCAAGCAAATACCAGCGGGCAACTGCGCCAAGCTGCCCCGTTGCACACGTGCAGCCGGCTCTGCGTGTTTAGCTATTGCACTCGATTTTGGTACTGCACACCCATGCAAGAAACTGTGGCACAAACGTCTTTCCACACCAAAGTTGCCCAGACACATCGAAAGCCTGCGATAAGCACGCAAGAGCCTTCCTTCACACGGCTCCTCCTAAACCCTCGTGTGCATTTAGGTACGAACTTGCATTTACTGCAATTACGCCTCGCATTTCCAAACACGGTCTCAGAAAACGCTGTCGGAGGAAATGTGGATGAGGAAGGTTTCGCCGGCCACTTCTGGGCACGCAGAAAGAGGCGCAGCACGTTTCCCAGTCCCGGCACCTGGGCTCGGGGCCACATCCTTCCCCTCTCCCCCCATCCACCGCACGACGTGGGCTTTGCCAACCCCTTTCCATGGTTGTTGATGGAGCCTCGACGAAAGCTGCAGTCAGCAGCACGGGTGGCAACAGCAGCACCAAGGAGAACAATCCTAATCATGCTCGTGGGACTGCCGAGACCTCCTGCTATCAGTGACAGGTCGGCTTAAGACTCGCTATGCATAGAGCGCGCCGAGTCATTTCGCAGGGAGCGGGAAGCCAAAAACCTGCTTTTTTTTTTTTCATAACGCTCATTTCAAAGCAAGGAATAAGCAGAGAAGCAGCTTCCTGAGAGAGCTGGAGGAGCGTGGCCAATGCTCTGCAACTTCTCCTCTGGCCGAGAGCGATGTAATTGCAACCAGACACAGCCTGCAAGGAGCCCCGGTATCGCTTCCCCATGCTGGGCTCCCCAGGACTCCGACGACAATCTGGGGTTACCCTGCCTTGCCCCCTCCCTGCCGCTGGCAGCTGATGGAAGTTGCCCTCCCCGCAGTTTTCAGGCAATTTGGGCCTTTTGCAGGCTTTGGGTTACCATGAAACTCTCACACAGGCTTGTGGGACGTTCTGCCCCGCGCGTACAGGTGAAGCAATGAGCGGCTGTGCACGGAGAGAGCATAAGGAGGAAGGGGAGAAAAAAAGGCAAGTAGATGCCTGGACTACCACCACCATTTCCACCTTATCTGGGGGAAGGACTTGATGATCGGACAAGACATTCAGAGCCAGCCCGCTGCAAACACCGGCATGGCACCGGGTGCAGCATGGCGGTGAATCCTGCCCCATGCACGTCCCCAAAAATCCCTCCTCCAGCCTCAGGCTGCACCCTGGGCACGGCGGCCCCGTGCCTCCTCCCACCACCCTCGTCATCGCCAGCTCCTCCTGGAAAAAGACCCACAGGAAGAGAAGCAGTCGCCGGGTACGGCACCAATGAACACAGCCACGTATTTTAGAAACATTTCCACCGACGCGAGGGAATGGAAAGGCCTTCGGTGATGCCGGTGGTGTTATTGCAACCGGTGGCTAGTAAAATGTAACAGCAAGTGTAAGCCGTTTTTACTGCCTGTCCGGCCTGTTAGCTAATAAAATAAGCTTAGCATATTAAATGTTACTGGCAGGGTTTATCAAAAGATGACTGCAATGCCTTGCATTTTGCCCCTGCAGTCACCCAAACACGTAATTCTCTGGCCCTTTTTATCTTTTAAGCTCTTCTGGAGAAGAAAAACTCTTCACTTCCTCCAACACGAATGAGCTCATCCGAACACCCATCGAGCTGCCAGGCATGAAATGCCATAAAATATCCCATCCTTGCAAGAGGGGGAAAAATGACCTTATAGGACGGGATGTTCATGCTATAAGGCGAGGAGAGAAAACCCCAGGGTGTTTCTCGGCCTCACCTGATGGAGCACAGCCAGGAGTTTTATCACGGACAGCAAAGCCGTGCGCGCTGGGACACCCTGCGTTGGGAGGCCCAGAGCCGGGGGAACCGCAGCATGGAGCTGGGGCCGGCGGCCGGCGCTGCCCCGAGCCCCCATCCCGAGGGGCCTCGTGCTCCCCGGAGCCCCCTGCCCGCCCTTACCTGGGTCATCTTGGCCAGGTCGAGCGACGGCCGCTGCTCCTGCGCCTCCTGGGGCCTGCGCCGCTTGACGCCCACCTTCTTGTCGTTGAGGACGCAGGGCTGCGAGCGGCTGCGGCACAGCCCTCCGGCGCGGCGGCCCAGCTGCGGCGTGGAGGCGGGCGTGCTGCTCGCCGAGGGCGGGCCGGGCTCCGAGGAGGAGAAGCGGTCGTGAGAGCAGGACAGGGACCTCTGCATGTCCGCCCGGCCGCCCTCGGGGCTCCACGCGTCGCCTCCCGGCCCGCTGGGCCCCGTTTTCCTCGCCTGGCAGCCCAGGCGGCTGGCGAGCGCGGGGTGGTCGCAGGAGGAGGCCAGCGGGTGGGAGCGGGACGGGAGGCTGAAGCTGGAGCTCCTCTGCATGGTGGCGGAGCCGTTGGAGTAGCGCTGCACGCTGCCCCCGCTGTAACACCGCCTCTTCTCCACCGGCGTCCAGACCTTGGAGCCCAAGGGTCTCCATGATGTCCTGCAGCTGGACATTTCATCCGAGAAGGAGAGCGAGCGGCACTGGCGCTTGCTGGGGGGCGCCGAGGGGTTGCCGTGGGGGTCGCTGAGGCTGAGGTCTTTGATGAGGTTGGTCACCGAGCAGGTGCTGGTGGCCTCCCGCGGCCACAGCGAGCCCTCCTCGCCCTTGTCCGCCAGGCAGTCCCAGATGCTGGCGCCCGGCTGCTCGATCTGCAGTGGACACTTCCTGCTGAGGTCTCCCCATCTGTCATTTTCTGGTTCAGAAATGACAAAAACACACACACACGCGCGCGGGCATTAGCATTAATTAATTCTGCGACTCGCTTTCCACGTCCATAAACAAAGAGCAGCATATGGGACATTTTCCAGTACAAATTAATTAACTCTTGGAATACGGTTTTCCAAACCGCCAGCAGCACGGTTGCTGTGGCGTAGATGGAGAGAGAGAGAGACAAAATGATAATCGCAGCAGGAGCGAAACTGCTCGGAGCCGATAAAAACACGCCTCCGAATATCCAGATTGCACCAGCCAAGGGGAATTGAGCAGTACGAAACGACACGGTCACCGCCAGATCTCTGCGATAAATCGTGCCTCGGATGGATTCGTTTCATCCTGGGCTCTACAATCAACAATTCCCCAAGAGGTTCACAAAAAAATATTAAGTGAAGAGCCCAAAGCTGAGGCAATGTTGGGGCAAAACTGCTTCCCTGTGGCAAGGACATCAGAGCCTACAGGGAACCAAAAGCCATCCCTACAGCCACCGGGCTGTCTTGCTCTCAGCCACGCTGAATGCTGGATGTTTAAATTTTCTCCCTCTCTTTTTCGATCAGTTTGTACGCTCAGGAATTTGCCCACCTGCAGTTTTGCCCGTTTCCCACTTGCCTTCCAACAAAAGACCTGCCACGTGCTTTCGGGGCGTTAATGGAGGCGTTAATTTCATCGGGTGGATTTGGGGACGCCGCGGGCCAAGCTCCGAGAAACCCGCGCCTCCCAAATCCACGGTTCCCTCCGCGTCTGAGACGTGCGTGGCAAGGGGCCGACAGCCACTCAGGGCTCGAGGCGGCGAGCCCGCGAGCCAGGCTGCAGCTGCACGCGGAGATCCCCGCGATGACCGTGCAAAAAAGAGGATTTAAGCACGATGAGCTCATTCCCACACACGGTTCCCTGACTATAAAAGAAGAAAGAGGAGGACCGTCGGGGCCCGGCTCCTTGGCACGGGCTGCTAAGGCTAGCAGGGCTCTGTGCAGACTTGCAGTTGATGCTCGACAGGAAAACCGTGGTAGGGCTCCAGCCCCGGCTGCTGCGATGGAAAAAAGTAATCACCCGACAGACCTCTGGTACTGCTTTTGTCGTCGGCTGCTGCACACAGAGGCAAACCGTGCCGGCTAACCGTCGCTGTGAAGTTTCGTGTGATCGTATCTAACTTGGGCAGAGTTTTTTAGAGTTTTTTTTCTATTTTTTTTTTTCCATTTAGACAGCTGAGCTATGAGTTCAAAGCCGTACCCACCCTGCAGCTGCAGGTACAGCCTGGCGATAAGGACGATGCAGCGGTACCGACTGCTTCCTCGCACAGGTCGCTTCCAGCCGGGAGGTCACACCCGGGGCCTCTGTAAGCTCTGTAAGCTCACGTCCCTACACCGCTCTTGGCTACTTTGCCCATTTTTCCCCCCAAACCAGCTCCAACCACGAGCAGCCTGGCGCCGCACTGAGCCACCGTGCCATACTTTACCCGTGGCTCTCCTCATTTCAATAAGCACAATGAAAAGTGAGAAACCCGCGCTAAACAATCACATCTATGTTTAGATCTTTATTATTTTTCCCCCCTTATTATGCTGCCAGCGGAGAGATTTCTCGGGTCGGGTCACCAGACAAAAGAAACAGAAATAGAAGCTAATTTTTTATGGCAGGCTGCCACGACCCCCAGGCCCAGACGTCACGTTTTACATCAGGCCTCGGCGAGCTTCTATGAGAGGATACAGGATACCTTCCTCTCCCAACATTACTCCTGCACAAACAGCTATAAATCTTTAAAAAAAAAAATTACAAGGAAACTTGTAAGCGTGCTGTTAACCCGAGCAATGACTTCAGGTTATTATTTGCTTTTTTCCTTTGTGCTCAGCACGTGCTGTAGGAAGCCGGGTGCCTGGCGGGGCAGCTCCCATCCAGGAGGTGCTTGTGCTTGGTGCTGGCCCCCTGCTGCCACTAACCCCCTGGGACGAGGGCAGCACAGCCCGTCCCAGCATGAACCCCACAGCAGCCCCCAAAATGTTTTTTCAATGCAAAGTGTCTGCCCTGACACCAATGGAAGCACAAATCAAAAATGAGGATAGTCTAGGGGTTGGGGGTGTAATTAAATGACCCTGGAAAGCCCTGTGAGGAAAAATGGCTTTTTCTGTTCAATTTTTTAAGACTAAGATTCACGTCCCGAGAACACTGATAACGATAATTGCAGCGGAGCCATTAATACTGCTGCAGTTAAGCCTGTATTAATTTTCTTAAATTACAAACCTCAGCTTGGTTTACCCAGAGGCAACAATTTGTTCCAGGATAAAATCCACCGAGAGAACTCCTCGGCTCAGAAGTAAACTGCTTTGCTGGAAAACGCTCGTTTGCCTATCGGAAAACGATGGAAGAACATTTGCAACAAAGGTCCGATGTAGCTGTGGCACATGGAGCTCTTCCCCCTGGTTAAATGGGTCCTTCTCGGCTGTCGGTGTCCTCAGATGAAATAGCCTGAGCCTCTTGCTTCTGGATTTTAACTTAAAACTACAAAACTAAACATTTTAAGTCACTTGCTGAACGTGTCCATCAACTAAACGAGGATGGCTTTATCGGGTTTAAAGCAAGCTACCTTTTAAATCCTGCTACCCTTCAATCTAGAGCAGCTTGCTTAAGTTCTGGTTTTACCCCCATCTCACCCTTTCCTGATTTACTTGGAAAAACATCCACTTTTTTTTCCGGGTAACCTTCACCACACTGAACAAGTCCAGGTCCTGAGGTCTCAGAAGCTTTGTTCCGGAATCAAGGAGACTGGTGGTGTCCGAACAGCCCTGAGATCCTTGCACATCTGGCTCCCATCAGATGAAGGCACCGGGTTTACTGTAGCTGTACTGTAATGGCACAAAGCTGAGCCAGGTGACGTTCAGACTGGATCTTAGGAAACATTTCTTTACCGTGAGGGTGGTCAAACACTGGGACAAGCTTCCTGGAGAGGCGGTTGATGCCCCATGGCTGTCAGTGTTCAGGAGGCATTTGGATAACGCCCTCAATAACATGCCTTAACTTTTGGTTAGTCCTCGAGTGGTCGGGCAATTGGATGATCTTTGCAGGTCCCTTCCAACTAATCTGAACTGTTCTGTTCTGTTCTATTCATAAAGATTAGTCGCTGATGGACCAGAAAACTTCACCCAAGGGAATTTCGAGTGAAATCGCTGCCTGCAGCCAGGAGAGAGGAGGAACGAACCCCTCCACCTGCAGCAAACGACCACCAAAGGGCCAGACCGACGGAGAGCTTGAGAGCAGCCCCAACGCGGCACCCCAAGCCCTGCTGCTACCTGTGCCCTGCCGCAGCCCCTCCTCCAAGATTTGGGCACCATGAGCCTCAGGGGGATCCCATTCCCTCCAAGTACCCCAGAGACTGGAGCCCACCCATGCCAGCCCGGGCCGGGCGAGCTTTGCGCACACACCGGCAGACCGAGGACAGGCATTTCATCTACGGGCACCACAGGTGAAGGAGGTCCTGTTGAAACTTCAGTGGAAGTAACCAACCTGATCTGGGGTCTCGGTACCCCAAAGGAAGCCTGGAGCTCAGGGAAACGTTTGCATTTCTTCCCCTGCACCTTCGGGATGGCCGGCGGCTGCCGAAACGCCTGCTGAGGGGCTGCCTTCCTCCGATGACACGGAGTAAATTTTAACAGCCATGCTCATAACCACAGAGAAGAAGGGTGTAAAATCAAAATGCTGACACAACTTTAACTATAACGGCACAAATGTGCTGCTATAATATTTTTACAGCTCCTTTTTATACATAATGCATGATCCTTCTGCTCAAGTTTCCTCCACGTTCTTTTCCTGTGAAATAATTTACATTCATACATAATTTATTACAGCAACTTGTAAAGTAATTACGGGTTTCAATCAATTTTTTTTCCTCCTTTTTGGCAGATAAATTCTGTTTGGATCCTAACCCAAACATTTCTCTTCATGCGGGTGCACATCCAGCTCCCTTTTTCACATGGTGTTCACGTCGAATTTTAGTCTCCTGGCCCCCGCGCACCGGGGAAAAGGCAGCCTGTATTTTCCACTGCCCCCTGTTTATGTTCAGGAGATGATTCCTCAACGTGGAACAAATCTGACGGTTGCAATTAGCTGAAGGCAGCGCCACGGAGCCTGACGGCCCTCCTGCTTTCCCCTGGCACAAATCAGATTAAAATACAACGCGCGGAGCTGTGCTTCAGGGGGAAACGCAAACAACAGCCCCCAAACCTACTGCTTGAGAACAGGCAACGTGTGCACGCTCTTTGTGCTGATAGCCTGTACATCGGAGGGAAATTCAACACCGTTTTGGTAAAAACGTGCCCGCTCCTCAGCTGCTACCCATTGAGGTGCCAAACACTTCTTACTTACCTGCTAAAGAGGAGTTGGTCAATATTTCCAACGTGTTGTTAAAATAGTGTGCAGCTTCCACTGCCGTCCACCCGCAGACGGAAAATTTTCAATACAGAAAGCCAAAAGTAATACCCAAACTTTCTAAAATGCTCACTTCTTTCTCTAACGCGCTCTTTTACTGGTGGACATGTGATGGAGACCACAAGGGAAGAGAAGGAAAAAAATCTCTGTCCAGGAATAGGGCAATTCCTACACTCCCAGGTGTTTCAAGGGCCCATCAAGGAGAAGAGGAAAAAATGCTTTTGTTTATTTATGTAGCCCTTTGCTAGGATGGAAATTAAAGATGAAATGCCTAGAACTATAAATTCAACAATCTTTTAACCAATATTTCTGTCATCCCACTGACAAAGTGTTATTAATAAATCTGAAAATCAAAAGAAGTGGATCTAACATTGTACCATCTGACATATCAAGCCTTTAATGACGTTTACTCATATACTGAGTTATATTATAACCTAGAACCAATTTTCAGATCCTTACAGAGTTTAGAACATCTTACATCTAAAATGTGAGGGACTCAGTTTACTCCTTTCCCCTTTAAAGTGTTTTTCCAAACTTTTTGCAGGCAATGATCTTGGCAGAGTGGCTCGTGCTGCCCGTTGCGATGCTGCCGGAGTGCCCATTGACCACGACATTTGTGACATTTACATTTTGACTCCTTTAGATCTGGTTTGAGGCCACCAATACCGAATTTGGCAATGGGAGCAATCCCTGTATATGACATCCCCTCTGGCAAGAGACAGAGTGGGGCACCCGTGGTCTTCACACGAAGCTTTAGGGCCGCCTCTAATGCTGACTTAAACAGGAAACAAATGGCATGAAAATTCACATTATGCCATATATTGGCACAATCCCTGGCTTGCCAGCCTAGGCCGGCCGGGTTTGTTGGCTGTGGGGTATCATGCACCCCTGGGGGCCTAGACCAACCTCTTCCTGCTCCCTCCTGCAGCCACGTGTCCCCATGCCGATGCTGGTGAGAAGTCCCAGCACTTGGACCTTGTCTCCATGGGACACAGCACAAGGCTGCTCTGCCACCACTCCAAACCTCGCTGTGTTTATTCACCTCCCTGCTTTCCCTCTTGGCCCTCTGACCTGAAATATTCACCCAGGTGCACACTCAGGGCCGTCATCACCCTGGGACTTATTTAAAACATTGAGCAAGTTTCAGCGTTGAGCTGGTTTGCGACTGTGGCCCAGGTTTGGAGGCATCAAGAAGAGCGTTCGGGAAAGACGCCTTAAAAAATTAAGCACCAACCACACAACGCTCTGACATGCCGGGGACTCGCTCCTCTTGACTGGGCATGACAAAGACAATTACATGGTAAGCTGTGGTCAAGGAGGTGAGATTGGGTTGCCTTGGGAACAGGATAATTTGGCAGCCAAGGAAGACCAGCACCGCACTAGGAGGACGCAAAAGGCTTTGTAAAAGCTATTAACACCAAGCTGATTTTCAATTAGGCTTAGGCTCTTCATATCCGTGGAAGAGCCTGCCAGTGCCACAGCACAAGACAAAACCATCTGATTGGGTTTCTTTGTCCCTTACTCATTTTTGACAGGCAGGAGAAAGGGAACGGACTGTTTCTACCCATTCTTGACTTGGAAGCTTGTGACTTTCATCTGAAAAAAAAAAATCAAAACATTTTCCATCTTCCCCCCCCTCCTCCAATTGACTCAAGTTATCAGAGAGCTTGGGAAATATCTCCCCTCAATGCATGTGCTCAGCTCCCATTAACGCTAATGAGAGTTGTGTCCACGAAGAAAAGGGGTAGCCTCTTTGTCTGTAAAGCATTGGCTTTCATACCAAGTAGCTTGGCTCGAACTTGACCTACAATTTTAATTGGGTTTTGAGACTTCGCCTAGTGACTGGCTCCCCATTACAAAACCCAAAGAACACAATATAGGGGCACATCCTCCTGCGTCATTGGTTTTTCGGGATCGTGGGCCAATGCACCAATCCCCCACCAATTTCAGAGGTTGTACAGCATTACAGATGATAGAAAGCTCTGCCACAAAAGGTGTTAAACACCATATACAACAGCTTACGTTACTGTTAAAGGCAAAAAAAAGATATTTTCATTATTGTCTGAGGCATGACCAAACACATCGTGCCAAGCAGTGGAACATTTTAGTGATAATACATTTATTATTTGCATCATGCAGAGCCATGGTCGTGGGCTGGGTACGCAAACCCCTGAGGAACACAGTCTCGGACCCCAAATGCTTACAATCCCAACAATACAAGTAATTCTAAAAATAATAACATATATCAAAGCACTGGGGGGCAGGAGACAAGCAATTCACCCAGCACGGATGGGAGGGCAGGAGACCACCCCTGGGAAAGCAGGTGGCCTGGCCGTGATGGCCACCACTAAGGGGCTTCCCACACCGGGTGACACTGCACCTCGTGGCACCAAGGGGCTGTACCCCGGGGTCACCCCTGCTGGGATCTGCAGGGGAACATTTTTAGGAGGGCTCCAGAAGGTCACTACATCTTCCCGCACATGGCCGAGGAGATGGGAGCAGAGGTGAAGGAAATACAGAATGAAATTTTGGCTACTTACCCATAACGCCACAAGAGAAGAGCGTAGGTCCTTGACTCATCTTTGGAGTGTGCTGAAAACAACCAGAAAAACTATTCACGTCTCGCAGACTCGACCGACGCGCGCCATCCAGGGACAGAGCGAAGCACCCGAGGGCGCAGCCTTGCCTCCTGATCGAAACGTTATCCTCCTTCGTCTTCCCTCAGAGAAATCGAGGTTAATTACATGCTGCGGAGAGTCAGTGTTGAGACCTGAGCTTGCAAACCATCGCTCCTACAGCTAGTCCTTGCCCACGGGAACAGCTGCAGCAAGGTCCTGGACCCAAAACTGCAGAAACTAAACCAGTAGTTTAGCTGTAACACTGGACGGGGCAGGACAGGAGCAGCAGTGGTGGTTGACCCACTCCAAGCTCATGAAGGTCTCCCATCTAGACACAGAGCAGCTATGTCTTTTTTTTTAAACATATAGCGTGTTTCTGAGACTCACCCCAGCATTTTTCCTGAGGATTCTGCATCCGGATGGTGCCAATGTGCACTAAAAATAGGGAAAAATGCCACTATATGGGCACTAAATAAGCCCAGTTCGTTTTTTACGCTCTTTTTTCCAAGAATTTTCCTCTTGACTGTGTATGACAAAACATCAGACTTCTAAAAATGGGCATGGACAGTTCTATATACAATAAATCAATATGTCATCTGGAGTTGCATGCCATTTCAGCTATGCCCGCAACAACACACTTTCATACTAATTGTTCTTTTGTTCTCCCCCAAAATACCCATATTCTGCTTCCGAACTGTCTGTCCTGGCAGCTCCGTCCCCTCTGAACGAGGCTTTACTTCATCTGAGCAAAGCGCTGGCATGCGCTCCGCGTCCATCTGCGCTGCCACTGCCGTGTTTTATCCGGAATTAGGCCACCACAATCACACCTTCTCTCCTGATTCATCTTTTACACCTTGCATGCTCACGTAATAATAATAACAACAACAACAAAAACAATAATAATAATAACAATAACAATAATAATAATAATGATATACCAACTGCTGGCACAGCCCCTGCAGAGCAATCCAACAAAACAATCCCACTTCACGTACGGAATGCTGCCCCTACAGAAGGTATCGGGATGTGGAGGCAGAAAGCAATAATTTTTGCAGATGAGAAGAAGGTGAGCAAGGGTCCGTCACCTCTTTTGGAGAACGTGCCACTTTTGTAGGTGAAATAAAGATATTTCTATCTGCGAGACACCATCTTTTTAAGTAAAGGCAGGTAAAATTAATCGGGAGGCAAGGAGGACGTGCGGCTGTCTCCACAGAGTGGCCAAAGTGCAGCAACCATGGAAATGGGACAAACCCCAGGAAAAGCAGCATTTTTGACAGCGCGCTTCTGCAGGCTTTGCTCAGAGACAAGCTAATGCCCACGAACGAGGAAGGGAGAGGAACATCTTCATGTGATGTATGCCTCACACTGAGTGTAATGACCACTTTGTAAGAGCTTAGGCCAAGATCAGATTGGGATATAAGACAACCAACGAATCCGTGGGTCTTCAGCTGGCGATGGTGCCCTGCTGCTCAGACCTTTATTTTATTTAGGGTTCACTCTCTGGCGTTCCCCATGAAGTCAGCGGAAACACTCCCGCTTTCTTTGCGAGATCAGACTTCTTGTGAACGTCTTGCCAGGACGAGCCAGCTGCACTACTGACACAGCACTGGGAGGCACCCAGCAAGCAAGGGAGGGCAAAGCTTGGTGGCGCAGCTCCGCAGCCCTCCCAGCACTGCCTGCTCACTGGGCGACGTGGAGAGGAAACTTTTCAGCCTTTATGCAGCCGACCGTCCTCCTGCACAGACAGCAGCCCCCTGGGGAGATGTGCAGGGACAGGACCCTTGCCCAGGCTCCTACACCTTCCTGGGGCATGACCAGAGCTGATGCTCAGTGTGCCCCCTCGCAGGAGATGCTGCCTTCCTGGCAGGAGCCAACACTGCAGCATTGACGCTTTCATAATATATCAACAGTTTTCTTTCCCAAATTTCAGCCCTTCAAGCCTCTGGCTTGGTCGCTTCCTCCTCCACCACCCAGCACCCTGTGCTATCTGCCCAGGAAGCCTGGCCAGACAGACCTTCATCCCCAGCAAACTCGGGTTTTTACATTGCTTTTAGGCTCAAAATGCCCTTTTATGGCTAATCCTGACAGATGCTTCCTGCCGTGTTCTTGAGCATCCTTATCTGGGGCTCTCTGCACCCCGTGAGGAACAGTTTTTGGACTATTTTCTGTTCCGACTGTGACCGTTTCTCCTGGAGGTACAAACACCCACGGCCAGCCATGCCTTGTGCTTTATAGGATGGCTCTGCGTTATCCCTCACCCTCTGCCCTACACCCCACCAGCTCACCCTGGCCTTGCTTCTCATACCACTGCCATTTCAGCATCATTTACTTATTTTGACGCCCCATTTTTTTTTTTTTTCTGTTGCCAGCTCGTTTGGGTTTGCATCCCTCCCGGCTGCCAGGGAGCCTGTTAGCTAACAGCCCTGGCCTCTGCCAGCTCCCCCTTAATCCTGCTCCCCACTTGCTCATCCTCCTATTAATGACGAGCATCTGTTCGCTCTGGGTAAAGCAACTTCTAACCCATGTTATTCACGGCATTGATTTTATTTTATTTTACTTTTTACTCTATTGCATGCTTACTGAAATGCACATATGCAAAAGTTAAGGCACTCCAATCATTTACTAATCGCCTGCTCCTTGGAAATGAATGCAGCCCAGCAGAAACCAGTGGAGCACTGCTGATAAAAGATCTAAAGATCTAAAGATCTAAAGATCTAAAGATCTAAAGATCTGGCCCTGCAGCACAAAAAGAAAGCACACCATAAAGCTACAGCGAAGCTATCGGCAGCAGCAGAGCCGTCAAGGAACACTTCGCAAGGCTTACCAGCTCAGTCCTGCATGTTACAGAGTCAGCACCTTTGTTTTCCCGGGTTTTGGTTAAGATCATCACCATGGTAGTGCAGTCCTGCGTCGGAGTCCATCAGAGTCCAGGCAGAGGTCGCCGTCAGCCATGGTCTGGCGAAGCTCCCGTTTCAGTGCATTTTCCCCCAAAAAGGGCTGAGCGCAGCGGGGGGCTGCGGCCGAACGCCGGTGACTCCCTGCAGGCACAAGGGAGAGAGGACGAGGTTTAGAGGAGGACTTGAAGCACCTTACCTGACCAAAGGCACGGGGCGAAGGGGCTGCGTTAGGAGAGGGGCGAGGAGTATTTGTTTTAGGCTCTTCAGCATTGCTGGCGTTCCTCGGCACCCGATCAGCTCAAAGCTGTTCTGTGCCACGGCACTTGCAGGAGCTGCCTGGAGCACATACTCCTGAGGAACACGAGTATTTCAGACAAGCAAATAAAGACAAATTCCTCTTTAATTCTCTCTTCTGAAAAAGGGAACCCACAGCCCCTGTGTTGGAGAGGCTGAGGCTTCAGAACAAGGACCCACTAAAGCCCCAGAGGCTATCTCACAGAAGCCCTTGCCTGCAGCATGACCAAGAGCAGATTTCCAGCAGAAGAAGCCAATTCCACATCAATGCCTTTGGGAACCCCTTGTATGTCCCGTGCTACCCCAATATCTCCCCGTTTCCTGTCCCTTTGGGGACAGAACAGGGCACAGAGCTGCCTGCAAGGAAGGAGAGAGCTCCCTGCCCGTCATCCTGAGGGCCACACAGCGTCTCCTGATCCTCCCTTATCTCCTTGGCAGCTTTAGGCAGTAAAAGCTAAGTCGGGGCTGCACAACGAGGAGCCCAATTCCCAAATATCGGAAAATGCAGGCAGCGCTCACACGGCACCGCGCAGCCTTGGCCACGAGCACCCGGCCCTGCCTCACCTCCCGGCATCCTCTCCCATACGTTCACCCCCCTGCAGAAGCAGACAGCTTGCGATTCAAATCTGATTATAGGAATCAGCGCTTTTTCCCAAATCGCCCCTCTAATCCTGTTTCCCTGTTTTGTTGCCTTGCAGTTAACGCGAACAAACAAGACCACCATTTGCATGATCCGAAGAGCATGAAGCATTTATCTGGGGACACGCAGTCAAAACCAAATTGCAGCGTTTAAGGACAATACTTGAGAACACGCTGCTGAGCATTAAACCTCATTACAAACTGATACGGATTCCCTCTCCAGCTCGTAAATCATCTTTTTCGTGTTTGCTCGGATTAGAGGTCGCGCCGGTGTTACGAGTAGCTCATTTAAAGGCCAGCTGGCTGGTGAAGAGCAACCACCTCCTCCGGGCTCGTGAGGACAAAGTTCACCCCGAGTGCAGAGCCGGGATGGGGAATCAATGCAGGTTTCAAAGATTTACCCTTCCAGATGGCACGTGGTATGGACTTGGCTTCTTCCGGGGTATTGGTTGCCTCACACATACAATTTACTGGTAGCGTCGCCATAAACCCCTGGGCAACCCAACAAGCACGCGGCAACCATCAAATACAAAAAGCAAAGTATTTCAGAGCATCAAAAGCTCACGGGACCTCCGTCAGGGCATGCGGACCCCCAGGCTTGGGCCTGTGCAGGCTCGGAGCGAACACGAGCCCTCCAAAAAGGGCTGCCGGCGCCGGCACGTAGCAGGGCACAAACGGGGACACACCAAAGGTGCCTGGCAGCAAGGAAACACGGAAATAGCTCCACGGGGGGGGGAAAATACGCAACGCTGGTGGTAGACTCGCTGCCGAAACTCCGGTGTCTCACAGCAAGGTCGCCACGGCCTTCGCGGTGCCGCAGGGCCCCGTCTCTGCAGGCCCGTCTCTTCCTTGGGACCCCTGGGACTGTCACTGGGGACGCCACTTCAGCTCCATCAGCTGAGCCACAGCCAAGGCTCATCCCTTCCTCCGCCTCAAGCTTTCTGGGCCACGCTGGCCCATTTCTGGCCGCATTTGCTGCTGGACCTGACGCAGGGACAGCGACGCTCGCCCGCGCCGGCCTCGAGGTGCTTCGGAGGGCGCCGGGGCCACTGCCGGCAAGGCGGCCGTAGGGGAATTCGGGATCGAATGAGCGTTCCCAGCAGCAGGAAAGCAGTTAAGCACGGCTCCTCGTTAACGGGCTACGATTTCTCCAGAAATAATTATCTTTCCCTAAGGTAATGATTAATGCTGCTGCAGCAGACTGCTACGCGCGCCCGGGCGCGGCGGCAAGCCCGGGCAGCAGCTCCCATGGCGGCGCCATGCCCACAGCATCTCCACCAGGAATACCACCGCCACCACCAGTAGCCCACCAGTATCCCACCAGCAGTGATCCCACCAGCATCCCCCAGCAGTGGTTCCACCAGCACCCCCCAGCAACAGTCCCACCAGCACCAGGACAAGCCTCTAGGCACGGGCTCTTTCGTTTTCACCGCCACTCAGTGGGGTTTTTAAAGCACCCCCGCCAATAAATGGTAATTAAAAATAAAAAAAAAAGGCAGAACTTTCCACTGAAATGTGATTTTGGAGCTGCGAGGGGCGGCAGCCCATTCGGGACGGTCTCCCTGTCAGCGCTGCGCTGTGAGCAGGAAACCGCCGCGTATTTATAGAGCAGAAGCTTTCACACACACGGATGCTAATAAAAAGATAGTCTTCAGGGACCATTAATTATTTTAAGAAATGTATTTCCTCGTTTGCCATCAGATAAAGAGACTATCTTCATCCTTCAGCCAAGGTTAAGTTTAGACTTGGGCCACGGCCACGGGGATGACACAGGCTGGGAGCTGCCGGGGGGGGCTCCTTAACCCCCCAAAAAGGCTGAAAGCTCATCAGCCCTGCTGGCCTCAACGTATTTCCACCGTCTCAGTCCGAACGGAAAAGAGATCACAATGACCAGCAAGCAGGAGTGCTGGAGGCATCCCGAACCAGGCTCCTGCCCCCCGCCGCCGCACAGGCCGCCCCAAGATGCTTGTTCCCCTCAGCTCGCAGGAAAAGCATTGGTTTTCCCCAAAACAGCCCCAAATAACCAAATTGGTGCCAGCTCCGTTACCTACATCGCTGCATGGAACATCCAGGAGCAGCACGAGCGCGGTGAAATCACAAAATGTTAGCAAAGGGCGCTTTTACCATGGGTAAAAAACACTGAGTGGCAGCCCCTGCGACCTCCACAGCTGCAGAGAGGGAACCAGGTTTCCCTTGGCTCTGATTTATGGGCAGCATCGCAGCACCTGAACGCTGGTCTTCAAAAAAAATTACAGTGGGAAAGGAATAAATCATCATTTCTAAGTTTCGCTTAAGGATATAAACTCCCGCGATCAACCGAATTGCTCTTCACGTCTGTTTTACGTTTTCATTGAACACGGTTCTAGACCCACACGTTTGAAGAAGCAAACCTAGTCACTCCGTCCAAACTCTGAGCACATTTCCAGCACGCTAACACCCTCCCACTCGCTCCAGTCAGGCTTCAATTCCCCTCCTGCTACATGCAGCAGAATTCCTCTGTGCAAAGCGGCTGCGACAAAACCTGGGGCGCCTGCACAAGACAGTGGGCAAATCCTCTCCAAAACACCATGGGTCTCAGTGACTTACAGGGATTTGGGGAGAGCCCACACTGCTTACTGCAGTCAGAAAACATGTTTTAGGGCTTTTTATAGAGCAGAACCAACAACCCTGCAGAAGGTTTCCATGGGACAACAGGTATATTTTAAAGGGCAGAATTAAATCTGTAGATAGCATTACTTTTTTTTTTGCCCAGTCACTGGATAGTGTCCATATAAGAAAACTCTTCGCTCGGTGGAGCTGACTGTCCTCTGTCCCCAGAACGCCATTTGATTAAGGTATTTCGGGGCTATGCTGAATCTCCCCGTTGCACAGTCTGTCTCACCCTGCTTTAAATAATACCCAGAGGTACATTTAAATAACACCAGCAGGTACAGTTAAATAATACCAGCAGGTACATTTTCAACTTGTACATTTATTGTGTTACAAATTCAGAAAAAAAAAACCCTGCAGCCTGGCATCTCCACAGAGCCAAGCTCGGGCTCATCTCCTCTCTCGGGCAGTGCCTTGACTCCTGCAGCAAGGCCGGAGGGGCTCAGCTCTGGGCAGCTCGCTCCCCTTCCTCAAAACGTCCTGTCCAGCTTCTCACTCCTCCACGTCACCAGTAAATATTTTTATTTACAAGGTGAAAACCTCCAATAAATGCGAAATATCCCGTTCAGGGCGTGACAGTCAAGTCTTTGCTCTCCGAAAACCACCTGAGGACTGTGCATGGCAAGGAACAAGCTGCCCCAGGTTCCCCAGCCTCGGAGCAAAGGGGCGGCAGCGCTCCCCTGCCTCGCCCCGTGCCCCTGGCTCAGCGGGGTCTCCGCCAGCTCTCGGGACCCCAGTCCTCAACCATGGGTCCAAAACGCCAGAAATCAGCAAACGCAGGACCACGAGCAGCCCTCCTCTGCCAGCTGCCTGTACCCAGACCCATCTTTTCCAGGGCTAACGAGACAACGATGCGCGTTTGCCATTAATTAATAGGTAAAAGACTCGCCTGCCCTCCGCGTTTCTAACCGCCGGCAGAGCAGAGGGGGAAGCAGCGACTGGTGGTGTTTAAGATGTCAGGAGCTCCCTAGGTCCGCGCGGCTCCGTGATCCACATCACCTCTGTGCTTACGATTAACAGCTCACCGCCGGAGCCCGCGGCTCACCACAAGCAGCGAATCCACCCTGCAGCCACCCAGCCTGCTCCGAGGGGACCCGCACAACGGAGAGCCGCGGACGTGCCAGGGTGCAGCCCACGGCCGCGAACGAATTGCTAAGTGAATAAAAAATCAGAGCGGCCGGAGCCCAAAGCCAGGCACCCAAACACCCGCCGGGGGGGGAGCCCCAAGTCCCAGCACACGCCCAGACCCACAGAGCTGGGATCGCATCCCCACGTGTGATCTCACCAAAAAAATAGGAACGATTAACAAAAATTAAACACTGTCAAGTTCGGTAAGGAACCATCAGTTTTATTGCCCCCCTGCTCTTACGGGATAGGAGTGGCAGGGGAAAGACTCCCTTACAAACGGAGAGAAAGGACGGGGTGGGGGGGCCTTGCCTCAGCATCTCAGCTCCACGGATGTGGTGTTGCAGTGACTTTGCCTCCTCCTCCCCGGCGACTGAAAAGGAAAAGAGAGCAGAATTAGGCACTGCCAACAGCGAGTGGCAGGAGAGGGCTGCAAACCGGGGGGCTGGGGGGCTCCAGGCGAGAGGTGGCAACTGGACATGCAGGGGGGACGAGACCTCGTGCACGGCAGGAGGCAAAACCCAGAAGGGCCCAACTCCCGAACACGGGCTCTTCAGCGCCGTGTGGCACAGAAATTTTTGGGGGGGGACCAGCGAAACGCCTTCGGAGGGACAGTCCCCAGCTGGCAAGCTGGCACAGACCTGCTCAGCCGTGGCAAGCGCCCCGTGGCCACCCGGGTCCATGCCACCCTGGTAGGAGATGCTGGCAGTACTTCTGCGTGGAGCCACGTGGGCCACTTGGACGTACCCTAAAGGCTGCTTTTAGCCAGAGAAATGGCCGTAAAGATGGCACGTTGTCCTGGAGCAAACCCGCAGCCGTTGCCTAACGCCTTACTTGGGGACTGGGGCTTATTTTGAGCAAGCCCAGGGAGCCGGACCGAGGTGGTCTCTGCAGAAGGGCAGCTGAAGCAGGACCAGCCCGCTGGTGCAAAGAACCAGCTCACCTCTGCAATTTTACTTTATTTTCCCAATTGTGAGATTTATTACAAGAATTTGCAACGGTCGGGGAGACACTGTGAGTGTTGGCCACGCTCCCAAAAGCTGAGGAATTGCTGAATTGAGGATTGCTTTGGCTGCTTAACCCTAACAACCAGGGGTGCTGAACAAGCCAGCAGAGCCCAGGTTTACTTTTAATTACCGCCCGCAGTAAGCTGCTCCAGTAAACGGGCACAAAAAGCACTTCTTGTTTCTTCCTCGTACTGTTTGCCCCTATACAACCCATACGTCTGGGACAGAGGTGCTAAGCAGGGTCCCACCGTGCCATTTTTACAGAGCCACTTCTCAAACATAAACGATATCAGACAGCATGAAAGCCCGCCCCAGTACCTACCTCCGAGCACGACGTCCGCCTGCTCACGGCCAGGGCGAGCGGGGCTTCTCGGGCAGCCCAGCCGTGCTGGCTGCAGAGCTCCTGGTCCCTACAAGAGGCACGTCCTGCACGGCAAAGCGAGGGCGGCGACGGCACCACCACGCTCCCAGCGCCTCGGGGACAGCCGGAGAGCCCCGCACGGCGCAGGTACCCGCGAGGCCTGGGACACGTCGCCCCGAAATGCAGGGGACCCTGCTCAGCACCAGGAGAAGGCCACCGTCGGTCCCGGGTTTGGATACGGTTAGCAGGTCGGGGCTCTGCCTTTTCTGAGGCTGAGCTGGAGGATTGGTGGTGGTTGACGGCCCCTGAAGGACCAGGGGACAGAAGTGGCTGGATTTAAAGCAGGGAAATACTGGCTGTACACAAGGATGGGGAGAGAACGGCCAGATCTGCCTTTATTAATCCTCCGAGCGACCAAAGGGCACATTTTGAGGCTGCTCGTCCATGCACTGCCATCGACATTTCCTCGGCAGGGTACAGCAGCGGTGCGTCCCCAAAGGGAAGGGGCCGGGAAACCTTCACCCCCGTGCCACCGCCGCCACCTCCGTCGCTCCAACCCGCTGGAAACGCATTTCCCGGCCCTGCCTCTTGCACAGATCTCCTTAACGAAAGAGGAGCCAAACATCTGCGCGGTGTCTGACTTAGCGTGGATTTGGCAGGCCGAGCAGCAAACTCGCGCCGCCCTGCAGCCTCCGCATTTCTTGTTTTCCTCGGGTTCATCCAACACCCAGCAATCTGTTACCCGAAGACGGCTCCTACGTGCGCAGGCTGCCAAGGAGCCCACCCCGAGGACACCCAGCAGCACCTCCGCTGCTGTGCCCAGCGGGAAGAAGCGGGCTCAGGCAGCCTCCTGCCTCGGGGCCAGGCTCTGGCAGCGTTACCCCTACCCGTGGGCAGAGCCGTGGGCACGGGGCGTCCCCGTTTCTGGGGGAAATCGGGTGCTTCCCGCCGCTGCGCGGTGCGGAGCCCCACAAAGTCACCGCCAGCACCAAGGCGCGGGCAGGTCGGTTTCATCTGGTGACGGGGAACGTTGCAGGATGCTTCCCCTTCCCTCAAAAGAAGCCCTTCCCTTCGAGGAAGAAGTCAAAGCGAACACCCGCTCGTCGCGTTTCCCCGTTTCAATCAGAGCCGGGCAGCACCCGAGCGCGTTCGGCAACATTTCCACGGAGCCATTCACGGAGAGCTCGGCCTTAGGTTTCAGCCGGTGTTTTTAATATCTCCGGGAGACGTTCGCGGAGCTGGAACAATACCCAATCTGTTGCTCTAACACGCTCCCCGTTCCCGTAAGGTGTCAGCAGCACGTATAGCCCACACCTCGGGTAGCTTTGGCTCCTCGAGCGGCTCCCCAAGGGCCGGAGCGGGGAACATTTCCCCGCCGCCGCACGCACGCTCGTGGCCCCCCCCCAGGAGCTGCTGCCAGCGTGGGCACGGCTTTTTCGGGGGCAGCTGCCCAAAAGCAGCGTGCCCTTACACCCCTCGGTCCCCTGGAGAAGCAAAACCCACAGAGGAGAATTTTCCCACTGGCAGGAAGAGGGATGAGCCCCGCTACCGCCTGGCACACGTAAAAGCCCTCATTTCTCGAGCCCTGCCTCTGAGACGGGAGAAAAAAAAAAATAATCCAGCAGTAAATGGAAACGCAAACCTGGTTTTATTTCAGCTGGCACCGACGGCATCCTGCTCAGCCTTCCTCGAGCTCCCCAGCGGGACGGGGCATGACCGCTCCCCTCCCACCGGGTGCCAAGCCGTTTACGGCAGCGTGAACATGCTGTGAAGGGGAAAAAAAACTCTGCAACTTTCCCCCCTGAAGTCTCCCAACACCTGGATCCTCTCCTCACGTCCCTCCTCCCTTTTGGGGAAGAGGCTTACTCCAGACCTCGGCATCCGTAGGAGCAGGAAGAGGAGCAGAGGCGCGCAGGGAAAAAAAAATCTGTGGTTAGCAGAGGTGTGGAAAACGAGATACGGGGGCTTTCAGAGGCACCAGGAACAAGAAAACGCCCCGCTCGCAGCGCTGCTGGGCAGCGAGAGCGACGGGCAGGGCACCGGGAACGATGTGCAACGGGGAGAGCCGGTCAGCACGTACTTAGGTGCTGCACTAAGGAGAAAGCCAAACGCCGGTCGTGGCTGTCGCCAGGAGAAACCTGGGGTGACATCGAGCAGCCGGCGCTAAGCGCAGACCTTTCTTCACCCCCGGCTCCAAATAACTCACACCCTAAGCCCTCGCAGGACCGTGCCGGAGAGCCTCCCGCGCCACGACCGCCGGCAGCAGCAGCACCAGGCCCCGTGCGGCTGCACGCGCGGGTGACCCCGTTCCCAGCCGAAGCCGTCAGGAACTGCAAATCTTCATCCACCACGAGCGGTGCCAGCCGCTGCCGCGTCTCGCTTACGGCACAGCTGACCGGGATGATCTCCCCTCTGAGCTACCAAAAGCAAAGGGAGGTGTTTTTAACGCTTTCCGTAGCTCCGTGATTGTAACGGATATTCGGCTTTCCCAGGCGGCAGTAGCTCTCGGCACCCGTTTAACAGAATTACAGCTTGTCCTTTCAAAAATATCATACGGGGTTCATCTGTAACAGCTGGGACCAAACCTGCATGCCGTAACGGGGTCAGCGATACATCCCCGACGTTGTTTTACGGCGGCCGCCACTGCCACCCAGCACACCACGAGGCTCTTTGCAGTAATATTGCGGTCAGCGCGCCAACGGCAGCCGCAGGACATCCACCTGCTGTGGCTTTCCCCCTCCACCTGGAACGAGGATTTGCTACAGCCGCCTGTCCTGCCCGCGCTGCCCGTCTGTCCCGTGCTGTCCGTCCATCCCAAGCAAAGACAAGGCCAGTCATCCTCCTTAATGCAGTTTTACTCCCCCGGTGTCTCCCGGCGGGGGAGAAGCCCAGGGATTTGGTGCTTTAACGTCTCCCCGAGGTGCTGCGCACCAAGCCCTGCCTCTCCTCCGCCATCCTGAGACTTCTGCTGCACCCTCGCTCGGGCTGGCCCCGAGCAGGGGCAGGGGCAGGTTTCCCAGCTGCACGGTTTGCCAGGTTTCCTTCCTTACAGACCCTCGGAGCCGTGCCGACACACGAGCGCAGAGCAGCCACGGAGTCAAACCCTCCCCTCGCTCCGCTCCCGGACCTGCCACACGGCGCAAAGCCCCGGCTTTGGCTGCTGAAAGCAAAAGCTGCGGCCGGGATCCACGAATATCGGGAACGACACAGCCCAGGGGATGCTTCAAACGGGCCGCGGAGGAGCGATACCGACGCTGCTGCATTTAATCCTCTGAAAGCAACAGCCACCACCGAGCCTGCCTCGGGCTTTGTATTATTTGTGGAGCAGGGGGGTAGGGAACCCAGACCCTTCACCGGCACGTGTTTTTGGCACTTGCTCTCCCATTTCTTAAGCTTTACTTCAAATACAGTGATTAGGGAGCCGAACTGCCGTGGGTACCGGTGCATGCCCCCGTCCCAGGACCCGCACCCCGCAGCTGCACATCTCCGAAGCCCGCAGGAGCTCCTCACACACCAGCTCGCACGCACCCAGCGCACCTCACGGCAGGTGCAGGACGTACAGCACCGGATGAACCTACCCCACCGGACGCTGCAAGCTCCACAGCTCACGGATCAGCCACCCGGAGCCTGGAGAAACTCTGCCTGCATTAACTGCAGTTACCTTTGTTAATTCCCAACACCCGCTTCGCCTGCCCGTGAGCGAAGATTTAGGCAGCCCCCGCTCGCACCAGCTTGGCGGGGCTCCAGGCACAGGCCCCTAGCCTGGGAACTCGGTTTCCCTGAAGGCAGCCAGCTCGTAAAAGTTTGGAAAACCACAGCAGCCCGTGGCTCTGCCCCCTGGCTCGCTCACGTCGTGCGCTGCTGGCCCTGCGACTGTGGGCTCGCAGCGTGACCTCGGAGAAGCGAAGTCCTTGCTCATAAATACGGCGCGGCTGCTGCTACCAAGGCAGCTGGAGCACAGAATGAGAGATTTAGGGCTCAAGCCTGCTCCTCTGCAACCGGCACCCCCCAGATAACGTGCCGCGGAGTGGAGGAGTTGTTCCCCCAAGCGCGGTGGGGGCAGATCCGCCTGGGGGCTGCCCCCCATCACCACCGGCCCCGGGCTCCGCGGCACAGCCCGGCACAACAGGGAGGTTCGGGAGCCGCGGGTGCACCCAGCGACTTGTCGGGAGGCGGAGGAAAAGGGTGAAAACCAGTGCAGGTGGGGAGATTAGGTGTCTCTGCAACACCCGATACCCATCGCTCCGCCCGCAGCACTCGCAGCGCACGGGTCACCGCAGCGCTCCATCTTGTAAGCGTGCGACGAAGCGGGGCTTTGGATGAGCCCTCGCTCCCAGGGCTGCAAATCACCCGAATCTGGGGGGGGGGTTTGGGCAGCACCTCACCTTCCTCCCCATGCCAGCTGGGCGCCCACGCCAGAGCCCCCCACAAAACGGGGTGGCAAGGAGGGGGTCCCACGGGGCGGCCGCTCATCGGCCCCCCGCCAAACGAGCTGCCTACCGACCAGCGGAGGAGCAGCAGGGCTGAAAACCCCCTTCTCTTCGCCCCGTTAGTTTAAATTTAGCTTGAGGAGCAGGCAGGCAGCCCCGGCGGTGGGGATGCCAGTGCCACAAACAGCCCCAAAGCAGTGACCGCGGCCCCGACCCGCAGCATCGCAGGTGGCGCGTGTGGGACCCGCGGCAGGCGCGGCCCCCCCCGCCTGTTTGCCTGCCGCTTCCCCATGCCGGCAGGCTTGCTTCCTCTTCCTCCACCTCCCTCTTTCGGGAGGGAAAGGAGCGAAAAGAAGCGTGATTAACTCAGCCGCAGGCGGCTTGGCCGAGGAGCGAGGCAGGAGCACCTACGTACACCCCACGAGAGCGGCGGGGTGAGCGCGGGGCCGCGGAGGAGGCTGGGCTGTGCCGGGGCTGCGAGCGTCCCGGCACCTCCGCCTGCTCCAGCCCCGCTGCTCCAGCGCCTGCCGTGCCCCAGCTCGTGGGGACCAGACCCGGCAAAGCGCTCCCGCGAGCCGTGTGACACCACGGGGGGACGGGAACACAGCCCGGATCGCGCCTTTCGGCCCGGGGTGTCCTCTTCTTTACCCGATTTTTTACAAGGACAGCGCGAAGCACGTCCATCCCGACGGGGACGGACAAAAACAGAAGCTCTGTACGTTACGAGAAGGGAAAACAGAACAGCCTCACGCCACACAACTGGCGCTTGAGAAATCAGAAGTGGACCGGCAGCCATAAAACGGACAAACTGCACAAACCCCCCCTCGTCCCCACTCCATCACCTCCCCTACCCACCCCCAGCACGGGTTCTACGCCGAAACACAGGGGTTTGGGCAAAAAGCTGCACGCCTCGTTCTGCCAGCACGCCTGCTGAAAGTGAAACAAGCCTTTGATACTAGCAGGAATTAACTGCACATAATTAACTGCAGCAGATTTGGGGATTTATGTTGGTATACGTTCACCTATTTGCATGCGTGCACATTTACGCACACCTATTCATTAATTCATGCATCCAGAGTTGAAAGCCAGCCTAAATCAATGCCGGATCTGTCTCGCAGTCTGCTTGATCTCCACGTACAAGACTCTGCATCCCGTCCGCAGCAACGCGTTATGCCCTGCGCTGATTTACCCCGCTCCTACACGCAAAGGCAAACTTTTGGAGCCGGCAGGCTGGGCTCTCGCTGCTCGCCCTCCCAGCGGGCGGCCGCCCGCTGCAACAGGAGCCGGAGCCGCTCGCCGAGACCTTGGCCACGTGCGGCGCTCCCCGAGCCGTCCGTCCCTCCCTCCCTCCCTCCCTCCTCCGGGTCAATCCTGGAAGCACAGAGCCTGGACGCGGGGACCGAAGACCAAACGGCGGCCGGGCTGCGCGGGCCCCGCGGCGTGACACGGCCCCGGCCCTCCCGGGGAGGTGAGAAGGGCGCAGTCCCGCGGCCGACGGCTTCGGCTGGTTTCCTCTCGCCGCTTTTTCTCGCCGTCTTCCTCCTCGCTCTTGCCAAGCCTCGGTGCGTGTCCTAAGCAGCGTCGCGGGCTGGCCGAGGGGACCGTGCGTGACGCCGGGGGTGCTCAGCTGCCTCCGAGATGCCGGCGCCGCGCAGCCCACGGGATGCCGAGCAGGGCCGGGGCCGCCGGCGCGCGTGGGCAACGAGGAGCCGCAGCAGGGATGCTCCTGAGCCTGCGGTGCCTCCGCAGCCTGCTTGCGAGCCGGGGCCACCTCGGCAGCCCATGGGGAGCTTTACGCCGTGGCCGTCCACCCTGGCATCGCTCGGGGGACCCGAGGGGAAGGCAGCACGCACCGTTGCGGCCGGGGATCTCGTGGTGCCCGGCCACCTGCACGCCAGGCCCACCGTCGGGGCACAGCTCCCGGCTCAGGGCTGAGCGCCCCGGCTGCCCAGCGCCGGGGGACAGGGCTGTGCGGCTGCAGGATGGGTGCCCGCAGGCCTTACGGAGCGAGCCGAGTCCTGGGGGGGGGGATCCTGGGGGGCCCGGGGAGCCGGGGTGGGGGTCCCTGGGGTGCCGGAGCGGGGGTCTCGGAGCTTCGCCACCCACCGAGGGGGACACACACGTGGTGGGGCGGGCGGAGGGGGGGTTAATGAACAACCCTAATTAATTGAGGCGGGCGTGGGGAGCCGCAGAAGCCGGCCCTGCACACGCGGGGCTTACGAAGCCCCCCCCGGGCATCCCCAGCGCCGCGCCGCGGCCCCCGCCCGGCCGTGCCGCCGCCCTCCCCCGGGAGCCGAGGCCGCGGGCAGGGTCCCCCCGTGTCCCCCCCGGTCCCCTCGGTGTCCCCACGGTCCCCTCCAGGTGTCCCCCCCCCGCCGCCGCCGCCCTTTGTGCGCCCCCCGGCCCGGCCCGGCCCGGCTCTTACCGTGGCGGCGGCGCGGCCCGGCCGGGCCGGCTGTGGGCGCCGCTCCGAGCCGCGCTCCCTCCTGGCGGGGAGAGGAGGAGGAGGAGGAGGAGGAGGAGGAGGAGGAGGAGGAGGAGGAGGAGGAGGAGGAGGAGGGAGGAAATGCGCTTGTCACTTCCTGAGCGGGGCCCGGCGCCGGCCGCCCAGGCAGGGCCCTGCCCGCACCTTGCGGGGGGCTCCGCGCCCGCCGCCCCCCGCTGCGGAGCCCGGGCCCGGGGCCATCCCCCGGGGGGGGGGGGGGGGGGGAGCGGGCACAGCTCGGGCCCCGACCGCCCCGGGAGCCCCGCACCGGCCCCGGCTGCCCCGGAGGCGGCCGAGGCTGCCTCCTGCTGGCGCCGCTCCTCCGCGGGGGAGAGGCGCTGGACAGCGCAGGGCCGGCGGAAAGCCGGGCTCACGGGGCTGCGGCCATCGGCAGCCCGCTGGGACGGGTCTGCCCGGCCTGGCCCGGCTCGGTTCGGCTCGGTTTGGTTTGTTTTGGCTCGGCTCGGCTCAGCAGCCGGCCCTCGGGAGCAAGCCGCGCCGACATCTTCCCCCCATCCCCGGTGACACGCAGGCTTTGTGGAGAGGGAGCGAGGCCGCTGCCTGACAGCCCCAGGGAGGATGTGGGCCCCGTCGCGAAGCACAGCCTCAATATTCCTCTTGATTGCACGCCGGCAGCCAGCACAGATCTTGTCGGGAAGGGGGATCGGGGCCTCGCGCCTACCAGCAGGACGTGGTGAGTGGCGAGGGCGAGGGGACGGGTACGCCTCCGAGGGCACGGCCACGGGCACCCGATAAGCATCAAGGAGAACTGTCGGTATTTGAGGTAATGAAGAAGAAAGGAGACGAGCAGAAGAAGCAGAAGAGAAGGGAGAAGCTTCCCTCAAGGCAGGTGGCTTGCTGCTCGGCACACACATCAGGAGCAGGAGGAAGGGATGGCGACACGAAGAGGCTTTTGCATCAGGCTCCTCCATCCTCCTACGCCGCTCGCCTTCCTTATCGCCTGTTCAGACCGGTAACAAGGAAGATGAAGCTCCTTTGCCAGAACTTTGGGAATCGAGTTTGAAAATGGTTTTTATGTGATTCCCAGCTGAGCATTTCAGTACTTGCGCTCGCGGCATAATTGGATCCATCCCTGCGGCAGCCTTGTGCAGCGCGGGGTTGGTCTCCAGGAACCAAGCAGAAGGTTGCTTTCTGGCTGCTTCCGCAGCTCGGTCCAAAACCAGCATTTTTTGCCTCTCATCCGCTGTGCTGTCAGGCAGATGAGCTGGCCGTGGGCTGCCAGCAGCGTGCCTCCGAACATAAACCTGCTTTCTACAGAGGTATTCTCAGGGACATTGTTTAAATGTAAAGGCTGGCCACAGGTCCCTGCTCTGGTGACAGTCTAAGAGATCTTTGTCAAAAGGGGAAGAAATAGAAATCACTTTCAAGCTTTAAAGAACAGGGCCTGGGAGTTCAGGCACTGTGGATGGTAAATTCACACCATTTAACTCTGAGCTGATTTCATTTGGGGCTCTGGGTGTCAGTGCCTTTACTACCCACTGACTCGAAGCCTGATGTAGATGGAAGCTGGGGGTAGGAAAAAAGTGAACAACCCTTACGAGCCCCCTGAAGTTATATTGGGGCCCAAGGCACTGGAAGACGTAGGTACAGCAGCGCTACGTGTGGTGGACGAGCACCGCTCCCCTCTCTCCCGGGGCGGAGGATTTGGCTGCCTGGTGCCTGCGCACGGACGCCCACCCGCTGAAGGTCTGCAGCAGCAGCAAATGGAGACCACCTGCAGCAGCCACGCTCTGGGTTCAGGAGACGTCCTGAAAGTCAGAGAACTTCAATAGAGGCAAGCAGAAGGATTTTAACAAATATCCCGTACCCAAGGAGCAAGCACGGCTCCGTAAGACAATCGGGATGTTCTAGCTCAGCGTGCCTGAGTGAGGAGAGCCGGTACCCTAAATACATGTAGACAGCACTGTGATATGGAGGGGAGTTCTTACCACATGTGGCATACGGTGGGATTTGCACCAAACCTAAAAATCCCTCTTTTATTTCCCAGGTTACTTGTGCACACACGCAACAGCTTGCGTGTGCCTGCGTGTCCGTGCTGCTCATGGAAGGTTTCAGTTCACAACCCTATCAACACTTCAAATTAATAAATGCCGATTCTTCCCATAAATAAATCAATCCAGATTCTTCTGCCTGACATGCAACACTATCCATGAGCACTTGGCTGTTTGAGCGGCTGTGCCGAGGCTCGTTGCTGTTCTCTCACTGGTGTTTATTAGCTCCGGCTTTCCAGGCCAGGCTTAGGCACTTGCTGTTATCCAGAATTTATACGCTACCTTGCAGCTACGTTGTTTGCCTGACAGCACCTAGTTTAATTTCCAGTAACCCAGAAAATCCGCTCGTTTGAAGCTATACTGTTACCTAACTAATGGAAATTAAGCCAGGGGTTGGCTTTCCCCGTGTTTACGTCAAATAAAACACACCAGCGTTCCCTTCCCTCCGCTGTCTCGAGGCTGTAGCACCTCATCCCCTTTCACGGAAAGCCCCAGCTGTCCGCGAGCTGTTCTCCAACCCAGCTGCTACCACCAGGGTGAGGTCACGCTCGACACACTTCCAGCCAAGCGATGCAGCGGAGCCATCCCCTCCGGAGGTGTCCGTGCCACTGGGACAGACAGAGGGGCAGGAACACGCTCAGCCCCAGCTTCCCCTCCTCTCAGCCCAGCGCAGGCAGCAAGCAGTGGGAACACCAAGGAGGCAGGTCTTAAGGCACAGCAGAGCCCCAGCCCGTTAATTTTCTATGTGCTCTCCACATATTTCACACGAGACGATCCGCTGTGTTAAAACGCTTACTGGGTCCATACACTAAAGCAGTTATTGTTGTAGCGAGGCGTGTTCTCTACCTTTCGGTGTGCCAAGACTAGGAAAGCAATCCGAGCGCCAAAACACTGAAAATTTTGCTGTACGTTGCTGAATACCCTACTGGAAGTTTTTGTCTGGTATGAAATCACACAAGTTTTGGCAGTCTTTCACCAGGCACCCTGGAACCCAGCAGGACGGACACAGCAGAGGGGATGCACACGCGGATTTTCCTTACGACGGCTCCAGTGCTGCCAGTGCATTCCTGGAACACGGGAGCACACAGAAGCCAGTGTCAGCCATGAAGCAAGGCATGCTGTGCCTAATGCAGCAGAAAAGCTATTCAAGAACCCATCCTCATGTAAAAATAACTCCAGAGAAGCTGCCAGGCCCGGTGCCAGCCCCTTGCCTGGCCTCAGGGGCATCAGAGCCCCGTCGCTGCGGTGTCAGTTCGTCGCCTCATTTGCCCCTTCGGGCCTTTGACCCTTCGGCCCCACAGCTGCCACGGCCTGCAGCAGGCGTCTTCACAGAGCAGAGCCAGTTTGGATGCAAATTACAGGAGAGAGCGTCTCCATTTGTAGTCACGGACGTGCTTCCCCAGCAGAGAAACCTTTCCCTTGCTTAAACACAAGTGAAGTCTCCGAAGGCGCCAGCCCAGCTGGTTCTGTGCGGCAACACCTCCACAGCGCACGCTGTCCCAGCTTGCATGCAGGTACCCCACGGTCAATCCTCAGAGCGCATTACGATCCTTCAGGCACGGGGCAGCGTGCTCGCGGCACCGTCTGCACGCTCATACCTGAGACTCGTAGCTGGGACCCGTGCGGCGGGACGTGCTCTTCCCGGTGTTTGGAAATTGTGCTGCAACATCGAGTGTGGAATCGAGAGGGCGAGCCCGTATCTGTATGCAGATCCTAGCCCCGTACCACACAGTTGTTATTTCAACCTGATGCTCTTGACAATGACTCGGAGAAGTCGTCTCCTGGCAGGACGGACGGGCTGTGCTTCCATGCTGCATCCCTGCGGGCCCTCTCTGGAACAGCGGCTGCCCTAATTCTGTTGGTGTTCCTGACGTAACCCAGCGTCTCTTCAAAAAATTGTGGCTCGCAGAAATTCTTCCTTTTAGACCAGAGAATTATACCGAAGTTCAAGAAGAGAATATTAATTGTGTCTTCTTAGCTTCCAAAAATTAACTTTTAAAAACAACCTACAGGGCACTGCACCTGACCATCTCCGCCCCCTAGGGAGCAACGACCATTAAATGAGCATAATTCCATACAAATACCAACCTGGTCACCGAGAGGGAAGGCAAGGAGCAAGGAAACGTTATCCTTCCTTCTGAATCTTCTGTGTTCGTTCAGTTGTGTCGCAGTTTTCATGTCTGGTATTTCTCACTTTTAAATTTATATAAACACGATTATAGGAGAAGCATTTACTTCAAGAAAGTGCTGTGATGCTGGAAATGCAAAGGCTTTTTGTCTTGAGAACCTATTTACCCTACTCCTTAGCAGAATCCCATGTGTAAAAACTCCCCTAGATCTGGCTTCTTGAATCAATACTTATTTCATTAATTTCACTCGGTCTCCTCCGTCAGATATTTCATCCTGACAGTTCACTTCCCTGATAGAACCCGTAAGAATTCAAAGGTCTGCTCTTCTCCGGGTAAAATGCTCCCAGCCCGCTCCGCAGGACGAGCCCCACGAACACAAAGGACTCTCCCAGTAAATGCCTCACAAAATAACCTGCAGAAGCTTGGCAATAGCAGGCGGCAGGAGCCAGGTAGCGGGGGCAGAGCTGTACCAAATGCAGCTGGTGCTGCTCGCTGGGGCTTAGCTACTAAAATCCATCCTGACTTCGTTGCGTTCATGAAGACACCCACCTTACAAACCACCGTCAAACTCCCCAAATCACAGGCAAAGCCTCCCTGCTCCTAACTCGCTGCTTATTTCTCTGACTCTTTTGAAAGGTTTTTCACTGAAAACCATAAACGTGATCATACCTTCATGACAAATCGTCTAGACAGACCAACTGCCCCAAATCGAGGGCATTCTTTGACACGTCATTTCCAAATCCAAAGCCAGTCAGTAAAAAGCCATTGTTCAAGGCACTATCAGAGCTGCTGCCGAGGCTCCATTATTCCTAAAACATCAGGTTTCCAACAGAGCAGATGTCAAACAGCAGGCCCTTGGTTATTACTGCCTTAAAAAACCCTCCTAAACATGATTTACAAGCATTTTTCTACTCTCCAGTGATACTTCAAAGTGCACGGGCCCGTCTAAGAACACGCACTCCACAGGTCAGATGCAGAACTCGTTAGACCCAAGTCACAGCCCGTGTGCTCATTTCAGACTGAAGAGGGGCCGCTACACATTTCAGGATTAAAACCACTCCGCCTGTGGGTGCCACTCCATTTTTCTGCTCCCCGCTCTCCCTCCCCATAGAGGAACCCATCTGCGGGCTCTTTCTTTCAGCTCTCTTAAGCATTGTACTAGAAAACTTTAATGTAGACCTCAGAAGTAGATGAAGCACGTGTATTCTGCCTTAAAGCAATAGTTACGTGAGGACAGCAAGGCTCCTACAATAAGCCTGCAACGCCTTGGGGCAGCAGGATAATATTTTAGAGGTGGCATTAGCTGGTGTATCTCCTCCTTACGGCTGGATCCCGCAATCCCAAAGGGAAAGCAGAGGAACCACATGCCACCCCTGAAGGCTGGCTGCCTGCGGAGCTACACATAGCCTGGGAGCAGCAGGGAAATGCTTTGCAAAGTGGAAGCCCGTGACCTTCGCTAAATAATGAGGTAGGCAAATTGTGGGCTGGAAGAGGAGACTGGTTCCCAGCCTTTCCCCACCATTAAGAAGCTTCCCTGGTAGAAAATGTATTCCTTTAGGTGGAAATAATTATATAAAGAAATACAACAGTTGTCCAGAACACCTGAAAAACAGCGGTATAATAGCGAGAGAAAATACTGGATTACTATTTATTACTACCATTACTATGAGTTGCTTTCAAATGCCCAGGTAAAATTACTAATTGAAAGTGGTTGATACATTTACATGTATCTGATGCTAGAATTTCTGTTTAACTATTTTAGGAAGCTAATTTTTATCTTTAAAAGTGACATAAAAATATCACCTAGTGAACAAAATCTAATAATTATCTAACCTATGAAGAAAAGAAAGCAATACTTGCTCTGAACCCTACATAACTCATGGAGTATGGATCTACAGTTAATTCCTCTAAATTGATTAAAAGAAAATCCATGACAACCATCAATTTATTTTCACTCCATATCACGCCTTCATTACCAAAAATTACAGATGAGAATAAACCAGATGCCCCAAACACATCCTGCCAGAATACCTGCCGATTAATATTTGCTTGCATTAGCTATACCTGATGCCAAATTTGTTACAAAAATGTCATAGTCTTTTTTTCTTGAAGTTGGTTTCAGTAGTGCACTTTGAATCCTTCGTACTGCTTCATCAAAAATATTCTGTGTCTGAATTACCACTTACATTTCACAGCAGTGCTGTTGGGTAGATGCAGCGCATCCCACTACAATAGCTACCCAAATGGTAACTTGACAAGACACTGGTTTTGGCACTCAAGTTAGGAACGCCAGCCTGTCCAAACATGCAAAGAGCTATCCGCCTGGGACTAAACTTCCTTCCCAACGCTCTTTGACCATTCTTCTAATGCAATCGGTGTATTCCAGTTAGCAAAACAAGGTAGAATTTAGGATCCTTACCTTGAAGAGATTACCAGGTGGATCACAAAGAGAAGACCTACCCCTGTGCAAATTTTATTTCACCTTGTTTTCCATCCTGGGAAAGTACCAGAAGTGTATCTTGACCCTTAAAGATCTTCTGGACCTTGCTTGGGCTGGCAATGAGGAGAAGCATTCCTCTGACACACAAACATGACCTAGTCTGTGAAACACAACCAGCCTGCCTAATGGGACCTCCCTGATGCTTGAAAGAACAAGGTTATTGTCACCTGGCAAACGTGTGTGTCAAGGCACAAAGAATTTGTACTTCCCTTTCTTTTAGGCTATAGTAGTATTCTGAAAGTACAAAATAACAAGAAATAAAGGCAAATAAATTAAAAAAATGATCATAGCACAAGTCAAAAAAGAATGTATAGTTATGCTTTGAATTCTTTTGTATTTATACAACTAAAATTACAGAATCATATCATAGAAGCTTAGAATGGTCTGGGTTGGAAGGGACCTTTCAGACAATGCCATTCCAGCCCCCTGTCACGGACAGGGACACCTCCCACTAGATCAGTTCCACCTGTGCCGTGGCTTTCCTGATCCCACTCCTACACATCCCGGCGGCACCCCTATCCTCTTCCCAAGTCACGTGTCCTTGCTCCCACTGCTGCCATCGTTGGCTTTTAAGACATTTTTGTATGGCAAATTAATAATGAAAGAGACATATGTCACAGGCTAGTGAGATTATAACATCACGTCTTTATATATTTATGGGATCAGTGGAAATAACTGACAAAGCATGCAGACATTCCTGCAAGAGAGATTTTTAAAAATATTCAGTAGTCTGCCTCTACTGGAAAGGAGTCGGTGGAGACAGAACTATGCTGAGCCTGAGAACTTCCAAAATTCTGAATTTAAAGCACTGACCGGTCCTTCTTTTTGCACCAGCTACAGCTTCTACATTCATTTCCCTCTTTAACAGTTATATCCATGTTTACCTTAGAAAAAAAGACACAGCACCTACACCTGAAAAGTTTGTTCCCAATTACACCACAACAGAGGAACGAGATTTTTACCTTGCAGAATACCTTTGCTATTGGTTACTGCTAACCAATACTGAAATGAAATACTAGCTGATCTTTATGTTGTTCCAAATGCAAACATCGTGTGGCTATATTGGTCTTCAGATTCGGCATGCCTTACTTGTCTCACACAAACTCACAGCTTCCCTAAAACAAGTGAGGTTGTAGCAAGGACAAAATTTACAGGCAAGTTATGCAAAGCTGAAATGTTTCTAGGGCAATGTTTTATAGCCCCTTGGAGTTCCATACATAGTATTTTACTGTGTACTCAAATAACATTTATTTACACACGTGTCTGAGGGTTTTTGTCAGGTTTACTTTAAAGTTCAGACTTTTCTCAGCTAATCTAATTTGCCCAAGATGGATGGCCTCACTTTTTTCTTCGGAAAACCAATGCTGTTACGCTGTTTCCAATTCTTCCTCCAAAGCAAAACTTGGGTGTTGGCAGCTCCTCCAGAATTTCAAATCCTGCCAGACAGAAATTAAAATGCTTTTGTAAGAAGGAAGTCATTTCATTCTCCTCTTGGATAACCCTTTGCGAACCATTCTTTATTTGTCTGGAAAACTTGCAGGGCAGTTACTTTGCAAGTTTATAGGACTGTATTGTTACGCTGCACTGCTGCTTTACACAGCTGAAAACCTTCCATGGATAATAAAAACCTTAGATGGCTGAATCACACAAATTAATGGCAGAAAAGATGGTTACTTGCCAGTAATTTTATTTCCCCAGGAGGGATGGTTGTTTTAGATCCACAGTCCTGGAGTTTCAAGCCTCAGGCATGAGATTCAGGAGCTAACCAGCATATAAAAAAAAATAAAAATAAAAATAAAAAAACCAACCCCCTTCAGAGAGGATCAGAAAGGTGACTGAAGGGGTGACATAAAAGGTCACAGTCACAGACTTGCCGGTTCCCCTAAATATGGGTAATTTCAGAATCAGTTGGATGGGTGAACTGGATCTGTCAATAAAGAGCCAAAAGATAAATAAAAAAAACCATTCCCATGGGTACAGAATTCTCTCCTTTCCCATGTAACTAGACTGAAATCCTTGTTCTCCAGGGTATAACAAAACCTGTGCTCCCTTCACAGATTGGCATTGGCAAATGTAGAAGCTGTACTTGTTGAAGAAAACATAGTGAGGATAGGCTAAGGCATTTACTAGTCTTTTTACTGCCACCTTGTCTTATCCTCATCTAACGAAGTAAATAGGCAGACATTAAAATTTACCTACTGCACCCCCGAACAACCATAAATACGTTGGCAGACAGTTCTGTTCAACTGCTTACCTTCTCTGAACTCATCCAACAGCTCCTCCTTGGTCCAGTTGCAAGACGTTATGAGGAAGAAGCCCTCTGGTTTCAACATGCTGCGGAGAGATCTCACGTACTGCTTCCTCTTCCCAGCCGCGTTATCAGGATTAAGGCTTATGGCATCAAAAGTCCCCTTGTCAATACAGATCTGAAATCCTGACAGCTCAGCTGACGGAGCCAGGAAGTCTTCCACCTAAACCAGAAGTCTGCAACTGTGAGACGATCTTTACTGAAGAGCTCCTGAATTTTTAATGCAAACCAATGCTTTAAAGTAAAAAGCCTCAAACCTGACGATAGGGGTGCTTAGGAAAGGGTAACTCAAAGGCTTTTCAGTTACACATCAGCTTCTTTTTTCTCTACATCAGGCATTATATACGTTACAGACGTAGTAATCTCTTTGCTACAAAGCCCACATATATACCTATTCATCTACAACTCAAGCTAACACATTTGGAAGTTCATTCTTTAAATCCTCATTTGTACTTTGATCCCTGGTTTCCTAGGCACTGCGTGCTGAGCACAAACACAAAGGACAAGACAGTGCCTGCCGCAAAGAGATCGCAACGGAGGTACAAGAACAGAGACACCCTGCAGGTACAGAGCTGGAGGGGAAAAGAGCACAGCAGACAGCGCTCGGTGCGAAGGGCAGCCACGGGATCACGGAATGGCAGAGGCTGGAAGGGACCTCTGGGGGTCATCTGCTCCCAGCCCTGCTCAGGCAGGGCCTCGCAAACTTCCTGCTGCATAGCTACTGGTAGGCATTCCTTCACATAAGGATTTAATTTTCCATCTCTAATCTGAAATTCGGAATGTATCAGCTAAAAGACAGGACTTCTCAAACGGCCATCCGCCCCGCTAGAGGCAGGGAAATCTTTTTAGTCCTGATGACTGTTACAAACACGACAAACAGACCACAAATCTTCTCGCAAGTACAGATTTATTTGGTTAGAGTTCTCTCATGAGGTATAAAACACAAATGAATTTCAAAACACATCATTATTATATTACACTGAGTGCAGTTGAATATCAAGTAGGCCTTTTAACCTCGGGGTCAATTGCTTTCTCTTTCCTTAATAAAGTTTCTCTGGACACTTACCTGTAATTTAATGTTAGACATCCCTTCCTTCTCCCTTACTTTTTCTGAAAGTTTTATTGCAGAAGGTGAGTAATCAATCCCGGTGAGGTTAGTGTAGCCAGTTTTTGCCTAGGCAGAAGCAGAGAATCTTAATCAGCGTGCTAGCAAATTTTGTGTTCAGCAGGTATATTGCCCATCTATAACCCAACCTCTCCTCATCTTAATGACAGGGAAAAAAAATGTACTCATTTTTATTCCTGTTATCACCACCAGAGCTAAACAGCCAAGGGAATGAACTGCAGTAACTCCATTCTGCCTGATACCTCATCAAAAGCATTGTTGACTGAAAGCTGGTTTATGTCAACAAGTGGAAAACGGAGCAGAACTGTGAAAAGAAACACCCTGGTGGGGAACAGGCTCTTATCTGCACCAGAAGTAACCTAGAAACGAGGAATTTTCAGTGATGAGAACATGTGCCAACGCCAGATGCTTCACAATAAGAAAACCTCTTTAACACTTGCACAACATGTGAGGTTGAGCAATTATTTGGTTTATAACCTAAACGGTAAGAGCCAAAATATGCAGCGCATTTTATTAGTACAGAAAACCGCTGTAAAAAACTTACTTTTTCTAATTTCTCATGCTAACGTCTATCTGAATGCAATTATTTGCACCGCACTGAGGTCTTTGTATCAGCCACTTTCAGGCAGGTCACGAAGCACGTAAAAGAGCACAGAGGCTTTCTGCTAGTCTGACTCTGAACTAGATAACGACAACCCAGCTCGCCCAAGTCAGGCGACGAGATCCTAGCAACCCTTTTGCCACGCAGACGGGCTCGCGCACCGGGCATCAGCTGGAGCTGGGCACGCGGGAGGGCGGTGGCGACACGTTTCCACACCTCGGTCGGAGCAGCCGAAGCGAGCAGATCTGGCCTCACGTGCGCCGGTCGGTCCGGCTGGATCCAAAGCTAACAGGAAGAGCTATGATCTTATGGCCAGCTGCAGGCAGGAACAGCAGAGGGAGGAGGGGGATGGCTTGGGTTTGGTTTTTTGAACAATACATGGAATTTAACCAGTGTTGAGCAAAAGGCTGCCTATCTACTTATTCCAAAGGCTGATACCTCAACAGCAGAGAAAGCTACATTTTTTTTGAAGTCCTTCCTCCCTCAGTCCGTGTGAGCGTAGTGCTAGCCAGCTGTTCTTAATTGAGGGCTAATTTCAGCTAGACACAAAGACCGTGTTGTTTGCATTTGATGAAGAACAGCATATTGCTCGGGCTTCTGCCCACGTTCCTCCCCAGAGCTCCAAGAGCGAACCAAGCTTCCCGAGATGCCTGCGCTGAAGGCTTGGGGGTGGAAGAGTAGTTTCCACAACAGCTCCTCTGTTTGGGAGCGAAGAGCTTGAGTCACTGCAGCGAGTTTCCATTCGCTCCTGTAGTCTCTGGGGCAGAGAAGGAAAGCTGAAGGATAAACAGCCTTAAATGCTGCGAAACCTGTACGGCCTGACTCCATACGGACAGGAAGGGATCATTCAGTCAAGCGCCAAACATGACCGCACCGCGCTCTGGAATTGCACTCCCCGTGTCCTGAAGGTGGTTATTTACAAGCACGCTTCTGCCACTTCCTGGAAAAGCCGCTTAAATAGCAGAAGGCAGCGTGCAATGTGAGCAGCGCTGCACCGTGCTTGGGCTTCTGGTGTTGCACGGCAGACACCCGCACTCGGGCGGCGAAAACCCTTCACTCACAGAAGTTTGTCAGTATTTTGGCCTCCCCAGTCCTCAGAAAACTTAGGAGGTCTGAGCTCCATGTGGCAGCAACATTTCACAGCCAGCTGGCTCTTTCGCCTCCTTTTTGTGCAGCATTCCCTGTTGGAGCTGACAAAGCCTCATCTAGACCTCGCTGCATTTGAGGGCAATTCTCTTGGTATACTCCCATGTACTATTATTTACTGTTAATGGTATGCTGGGGTCCAGTATTCCCAACGAGCTGTGTTTTAAGTTCCTTCCTGTTCCTTAGAATAACACATGCCCCCAGCAGCTACCTTTCAGTGAGCTGCTACAAAGAGTTCACGACTGAAGTCTGACTGCCTTCTGCAGTATTGCCATTTCTACGACATTATCAAGTCCAGCTCCAATGGCAGACGCGTTCTACTTGCCTGCCAAGAGGCCTGATTTGATGTTCAAAGCCTAGCAGCTAACAACAAAAAAATATTTTACATCAACTCAGCAACTGAGATCCTGAATTATTTAGAAACAATAAACAAGGTAATTTTTGAAGATTCTTTTCAAATGGAAACTGGACCGAAAAAGCTTCTGTTAAAGCACTCAGAGTATTTTGAGGTGCTTTACGTATGGGAGGTGCTCTTGGGACAGTTTAATAGTTTTTAAAAGCTAACAGGCCGTTGTTTTCCTACTACAGAATGAAAATCAATTTCAGATTTATAAGTGATGCCAATATAAAAGCCTTATAAATATGAAGATTTTTCTGTTGGGTGATTCAACGGTGAAAGAACTATCATTGCATTTAAAACTTATTAGGCTTCAAAAATTATTTCTCTTAATGAGATGTGCAATTTCTACTTTTGACAATAAGACTTATCCCATGCTTCAGTGTGGCAGTCAGTCCCCATGAAGGCTTTAAATTCTTCTAAAATCAAAGTTCACGTTAAGAAAAAAAAAAAAAAAGCATTATAAACCTGACTTTGACTTCCAACCACTGCAATTTCTGCAGTAACTAACGGAGCAAATGGAGAATGTAGAACAATATAAACTACTGCAGCAGGAAAGCTCCCTTCTTCACCAGCCTCCTTTAATATTATAGCAAAGGACTCAATCAAAACCTGGAAAGAATACTGCAGCTCCAAAACATCTTGTATCACTCTATAACAATGTTGTAATACTGCAGAACACATCTGGTAAGGGGTTTTCATCCTGACAGAAATGAAGCTTCTTGAAAAGAACTGTTACCAACCTTCTAAAGTATTTAGACACCTTGATTTTGACCATTTTTTACATCAATAATGAGTACTATTATCAGAATTGGGTGTGGACAAAAGGTGTTAATCAACTTTCTTTATCTGTGGGTGTTTTACACAACGATGGGAAGAAAAGCATTTTTAGATGTACGAAGTCAGAAAGGTAAAGTTAAAATCAGGAATATTCAGGCTGATTGATTTAAAGAAATGTTGTAAACTTTGAAAACTGACGTACTGACAATCCAGGTAGTATCAAGAAACTAGAAGTTTAAGCAAATCTAGTGAAAAAATATGTATTTCCATTAAGAAGAAGAACTTATATGTTCTAGGTGTGCACTAGAACAACATACATGTTGTTCTTTATTGTCCATGCTATATGTTCATACTTAAAAAAACCCCAATGGCACTGCTGGTTCAATGAGTTACATATCTAAGTTCGACAGGCTGTCTGGCAGCCACTTGCAATTCTGACTTGTTTTTGTCACAGAATGTTCTTTAAGGCCTATCAACAACTCTGAAGTATTTTCACTTGTCCTCTTAAACCAAATGACAATGTAAGACCTCGTGCACAGTAACCAGTGTTCTGCTGATGGCAAACACAGAACACCGGACTTAGTTTATGCTGCCTGCTTCTTGTCTTTCATGTAAGTTACAGCTGGCCATGATTTCTAATGTCACGTGTGTGAACTGTACTTAAACTACAGTGTCCTGAGCATTGATTTTGTGTCAAGCGCACAAAATTTGCAATATACCAACCAACTCGATCAGTAAAACACCATTCCCAGTTCCAATGTCAAGCACAGAGCTGTCATGGGGGACCTTCTGTTTTTCCAACCATCTGATTATGCGAACCATGCTTTCTTCTCCAAACCTATTAGGAACAAAGGCTCAGGTAATCACGACAGCAAAGACATACAGAAGGCTTCTTCAAAGCACCTCTCACTGAAGCACTCAGGCAGCAACCGACAGAACTCATTCTGTATTTGCTTTAAGTGTAAGTGAATCAAATGGCCTTACAACTCACAGAAACCCCAACTCTGGAAGGTGAAGCCCTCCAAATATAAAAAAATGAAGACAGCACTGCCAATTTGCCGACTTAAATCTGAGCTCAGTGACAAAATGAACGTTTATGAGTAAAACACACGGCGAGTCCCAGCTCACTTTCCGTGCAATGACAGTTATCTAAGTGCATCTTATAAATTTACATTGCAAAACCGGGCAGGAGAGGAACGGGTGGCTTCAGGATTAAAATTTGCTACCATTTTGCCAACCCCCAGAACTATTCACTAACCCTGTAACCAAACTGCGGGGTGCCCTTTTGCAACCCCCGTTACCAACAGGGATACGGGGCGCGCTCCGGTGCGGTTAGCTATTTACCAAATTTCCCCGGCGTCTCCAGTGTCCTGAAAAACCCGCAGCTCTCTGTCGTACGCAGCATCCCAGCTAGATGGGGAAGGAGAAGAAATTGCGATTAACGCCGGGAAACCGGGGAAAAGGAGGAGAGGAAGGCGGCATCACGAGGCCGCTTCGTCCCCGCTCCACAACCGACACGAAGGCTTTGCGAGCGGGGAGGGCACCCCCGCGGGCTGCCCCGGCTGCTCCCCGGTCCCGACCCTTTCCCCATCCCGATCCCTGCCCGTATCGCGGCCCTGCCCGCACTCACTGCGGCCTGGTGCCCAGGGCCGAGGGCCCGAAGGCCGGCCCCCCGCCGCCCGCCATGCCGCCGCCACCCAGCCGGGCCGCCGCGGCCGCCGCCCTGGCGGAGCGGAGGACCGGGAGCCGGGCCCGAACCGCGGCCGCCGGTGAAAAGTCGCCAGCCCGGGGCTCTTCCTTGCCTCTTCTGCCGCTTTTCAAGGCAGCCTTTCGTCCCCTTGCTGGCTCCTCATTGCCATGCTTTACCATCCTATCAAAGTGTGTGACTTAATCCCATCAGTGGGTTTGTCCTCGGGAGCAGCACAGCTCCAAATGGCCCGATTGTCATCATCTTAACCCGTACCGACCGCCTCAAATCAGGGCAATGCGCAAAAGGAAGACTTGTTCTATTTCTTTTGGTCCGCCGGTGGAGAGGATCTGAGGTTATGAACAGCTACGGCTGTTAATATAAACGCTAGGTGTCCTAGGTGGGGAAAGGGAATCTGCTTCACCCGCGTGTTTCCAGCGTGACCACACCACGGTACTTACAGATCCATAGTAATTGCATTATTCTTATCCCGCAGCCATTACATACACTTGGTAAGAATTTTATTGAGGTAACACTGATTCATGTTGCGTTGACTTTCCATGACAGCGTAACATGTAAAATATACCCGTCAAGTTCTTAATGCTGTTTTCTCCAGTGCTGATTTTTTCTGGTTTTGTTATTTATTCACAAATTTGTTTCCTTTCATCAGACTTTTTCCAAGATATCTTAATTCTGCAATCTGTTTGCAACCAATACTAATCCTGGCACGAGAGGCAGCCAACGGGAGTGTACACGGGCCGCCCCACTGCCAGATGATCTGTGCTGGGAAATATCTGGGCTGGGGTGAAATCAGCAGATATTTGTGAAGCTCTGAACATCACAGGATGCTGCCAACAGGAAGCTGCTTGCAAATCAGAGGCAAAACATTTTTCCTTTGCAAAGCACAAAGAGCGTAGCGTTTTCCAGAAGAATCCCGCAGGCTGAGTGAGTGAAAAACGTTAGAGAGTAGAGAGTTGAATGCTGAAACTGAAAAATCAAACTGATATGAGTGAAAAAACACAGCTCGTCTCGTTCAGTTCCTGGGCTGCTTCTTGTGTTCATGTTTTCTACCACCACACAGTCAACAGCTGCCAGGGGCACATAACTACTGTGCAAAACGGCATCCTGGCTTGTGTCAGGGATGGTGCAGCCAGCAGGAGCAGGGAGGTGATCGTCCCCTGTGCTCTGCTCTGGTGAGGCCGCGCCTCGAGCGCTGTGTTCAGCTTTGGGCCCCTCACCGCAAGAAGGACATCGAGGCCCTGGAGCGTGTCCAGAGCAGGGCTACGAAGCTGGTGACGGACCTGGAGCACAAGTCTTGTGAGGAGTGGCTGAGGGCACTGGGATTGTTCAGTCTGGAGAAGAGGAGGCTCAGGGGTGACTTTTTTGCTCTCTGGAACAACCAGAAAGGAAGGTGTGGGGAGCTGGGCTCGGCCTCTTCTCACAGGTAACTAGGGATAGGACTAAGAGGGCATGGCCTCAAGTTGCGCCAGGGGAGGTTCAGGTTGGAAACGAGGAGACATTTCTCCTCAGAAAGAGCAGTCAGGCGTTGGGACGGGGTGCCCAGGGAGGTGGTGGCGTCACCGTCCCTGGGGGTGTTCAAGGAGAGGTTGGACGTGGTGCCTGGGGACATGGCTCAGTGGTGACATTGGTGGTAGGGGGTGGTTGGACCAGAGGATCTTGGAGGGCTTTTACAACCTTCATAGCCCTTCTCTGGAGATGGTTTAGGCCCATGGCTTAGCGGAGGCCTTGTAGCGTTAGGAGACGGACCTGGTGACCTTAGGGACCTTTTTCCCCGCGGTTACCCCTGCGGGGGCGGTGTGTGCGCACAGAGGACTACAGCTCCCAGCAGCCCCGCGCGCAGCCGCCGCCGGAACCGGGGCGGGCGGGGAGCGCTCGCGGCGCCTTGTGGGAGCGGCGGCGGCGGCGGCGGGGGTCTCCAAGATGGCGGCTTCCATCTCGGGCTACACGTTCAGCTCCGTCTGCTACTGCAGCGCCAACAGCAGCGCCGACCACGTACGTGCCCGGCACCGCCGCCCTCGCCCCGCTGGCCGCGGCCGTGGCCCCGCGTCCCCGCTCGTTGCGGCCCGGTTGGGTGGGGAGGGGCCGGGCTTTGGGTCGCCGGGGGTGGCGGCGCTCGGGGCCTGGCCCCGTCTCCTCAGGGAGGCTCCGGGAGCCCCGCGGGGGGGGGACCCTGCCTGCTCCTGGCCCCCCGGGGCGGTGCTGGGGGTGCTCTGCCTCGCATCGGGCCTCGCCGTTCCCCCCCCCGGTGCTGTAGGGCTGGGGCTGCAGGCAGGGCGCTCGCCTCCTTAGTTCCCGTTTCCCTCCGTAAGTCGTGTTTCTGAGGGAAGCTTTCAGCATAATCAGCATTTTTGGACATGAAAACATCTTATTATTCTACAGCTTATTGCTGCGGTGCTGTGAATCAGAAAGTCAGCCCTGGTAAATCTCATCACTGGTTATACCTGCAGCTCAGCCATATGTTTCAAACTATAACTTCGCTTTTAAGCTTCCATTTAATGATTACAAATTTGCAATAGATTAGTGTATATAGTGTTTTTTCTATTTTTAGTGTTTTTTTATTTTTTTCCCCCTTGAAATTGCAGGAAGGATTTCTGCTAGGAGAGGTAAGACAAGAAGAGACCTTTAGCATTAGTGACTCGCAGATCAGCAACACTGAATTCCTACAAGTCATTGGTAAGTAACAGAACTTTCAGACATTCTGTGAGAGGCACTATTTAGCTTTTCATTTTTCAGTGCAACAATTCAGTAAGGATTACTATTTCACCTGTGAGACCACCATAAGATTTTTCCAGTCTTTCAAAATCAGCACTAAGCCATTTGCCGCACTATTTGTTCATGGCCAAGGTGTGAGGAAAGGTAACAGTCACTCGCTACATAGAGGGGCTTTTTACACATCTCTTGCTGTGAAGAAGAGATTGTTCATTCTGAGTTACGTGAGTTTTGTAATGGAGAAACGATTTATTGGCCCTGCAGAGAGTTTCCTGTTTGTATGGCTGCCTGCATACAGGGATGCACTTAAGGTAAATGCATTGCTTGATTTACTGATGCTGAAGAGGGGCAAACTGCTAGTGGGGAGTTTGGCTGGCTGGCTGGTAGGCGGTAGCACTGTAAGCTGTCGAGACATTATTTGCCAAGGAATGTTTGGCAAACCATGCATTGATAAGAAGCACGAGTGCTGTAAAGCTCATTTGTTGTGCAGAGCGAAGTGATGGTAACAGAAGACGCAAGCCCTTGACGTTAAGTGTTGTTGGTTGATGCAGATGTTTTGATACACAAGAGAGTTAAAAGCCTGTGACAGCTTCTCTGTGACATAGAGAGATTAGGAAGCTCCTGGAAGAAAATGCCTTTTTTATTCATGCATATAACTCGGTGCTGAAATACATCTAAATCTTTAAAAACCCAAAGGCGTACGTACTTGGCTGTGTGGGATAGATTGTAGATAACTTACCAGGATCTTTATAAAGCTTAGCTAACGCAAACATCTTGCAGTTGACTCTCAAAATGTGGTTTGTAATGAACTGATGGTCTATGAAGCTAAGTCCTATAGCACCGTACGTCTGAAGGCACTCACCACTTTTAAATAGCGGTGGTTGTGTATGCAAGAATCTTGAAGGTTACGTAGGTTCCTGTTCTGGTTATTCCTGAAGAAAAATAGGTGGTAAATTGATTGTGTGACCTGCACTGATCTTTGAGATAAACTACAGAAAATACGGGGATAGAATCTTTCTGCGTGTATATAATGGTTGTCAAAGTATCGGATGAAGGAAAGCAACTGAAATCTCTGTGTGTTCAGGCAAAGCTGGATGTGACTGTTCAGTGGGATCCGACCTAGTTACTGATGACAATACAATACCTTAATGCCACTTCCAGCTGCACCCTAGTCTGGTTTCAGAAATCAGGAGTTAGTAATGTTAAGAAATCACTCTCTTTTCAGATATTGTTCCTTTTTTTTTTGTTACTTTTTCCTTTTGTTTTGTGAAAAAGGAAATTATCCTTTCCCCAGAGATCTTCTGGATATTTTTACTGTTTTCTTACTGCAGTATTTTTCGGTCAGCCTTACAAGTAGAACCAAGAGCTCAGAAGTTGAAATGAAACTGACAGGTTTGTGGCACAGTTGTCACAGATGGGTTTTAACATTTTTATGTTTCTGTAGTCTCAAAGCTCAGTGGCCTTGTGTATGTGGGTGTATAGTAAGTACCCTATAGGTATTTATGTAAAATAAGTCAATGTGTAAAGCTCAAATTTGGATTGCTGGTTCCTCATGCATTCTGGGCAGTGGGCTTGTTGCTTCCTGTTTTTTAAAAGTCGAAGTAATAAGCCAAGGATCAAGCGTATGTTCTCAGTAGTTGTGGTCAGTGTATTTGCTGGAAGGAATTGGTCTAGGCTGGAATAATTAAATAATTTACTGGCCTTGTTTAGCAAATCACCTCCACAGATTCCTGTGGGCAAGAATGGAAACGTGGGGCTGACACTGACTCCCTGTAGTTTGGATTGTTTAAAAGTCTGAGAGCAGCACCACAAACTTCTTGCCGGTGGGAACGTGGCTTCTCAGGCAGCGCGCGTGCCGCTGGTGCTCAGGGCCCTGCTGCGCTGGTGGCTCGATCTGCCGCAGGGCGGCCGTGCCGGGTCTGCTGCTCCTGGGAGCGGTGAGTCCTGGCCGCTGAGGCTGCAGCCGGAGCAGGCGGCGGCTGTCAGAAGGGCAGGTGGCGGGTCGCTCGCCAGGAAGGAAGGGTCTGAACAGAGCTGTTGCCGAACGCTCTGCGGCATTCAAATAGAGGAGCTGAAAGAGTGTTGCCACATAAGGGCTGTTCAGCCCCGCAAATGCGGTTTCAGACAGGTTGGGTGATCAAAGTACAGCAATGTCAATGACAAACTGTGTTTGGTAAGAGGTCTGAGTGGAGGAGAACTTTAAAGAAGTACGGAAAGCCACAAAAAGGAAGCCATGCTTGGCGGTAGGGGAACGGTATGGATTGGAGTTTTGCTCTTTTCCCTCTTCTCTGTGACTACTGACATGTTGCAACCACTGATGCTTAAATAAGCATGTTAGCGTTTATCAGTACCTCACTAATGAAAAAATTGCAGTGACTTAAATACAAAAGTTACAATTCTGTTATATAAAGCAAAAATGCAGCTAATCGTTTTGGAGTGGTGTTTCACCCCTTTTCTCGTAACAAATTCTACTTGTCTTACCAGGTTAAATACTCCAGTATAGAAAATTTCAGTGATTCCTTCCCCCGGCCTTTTTTTTTTTATACACTCTTTATCACAGCAGCAATGAATATGAATGCAAGTAAAATGCGGAAAGGTGTTTCAAAACGGAAAACAAACATGCCTTTGCGAAGAGGTTATTATTGAAAAATAATTTAAAATGTATGTGTCTGAGGCTATATCTGTGTATATCAGAGCAAGTGTGAGTCTTCCTTCCCGTGGAAGTATTTCCCTCAGTGAAATGGAGGATCAGAAGGAGAAGCTGGTTTCCCGGGCGTGGTGCTGTGTCATCAAGCGTCGCTGAGACACGAAGGGCAGCCCGGGGTCTGACACAAACGCTTGTTTGCTCAATAGCCGTGATGTGGAAAAGTTATGCAAGATATGCCTAATGTCTCTCTATCTCGAGCGGTTGGACATACGTCTCTCTCTTTTTTTGTTGTTGCAGAAATCCATAACCATGAGCCGTGTTCAAAACTCTTTAGGTAAGCCTTTTCTGTTGTCTTCCTGTGTTGGCTGTGGAATATGTGAATGTTGCTGTGAATATGTTGAGCAGGTGACAGGTGGTAGCGCCTCACATGCACCTAGCACAGTTTGCATTGTTTACGCATCTGGTGACATTACAGAACCGTGTAACTTGCAGCAGCTACGGTGATGAGAGTATGAGTTTACCGTTCTAGTACCTCTTGCCTTGCTACAAAATCTTTGTTTAGAAGGGCTGCTGAGGTGGCTGGTACGGCTGCTTTTGTTACCTCTCCTAATTTCCCCCCCGCCAAGTGGAGGCGGATATTAGATCAAATCATATCACCGATAATTAAGATGAATGTCAAAACCAATCCAAATTACTGGAGTCTTAGGCTGGCTCTGCTGAAGCCTGGTGGGTCGCAGTACACCTTGTGTGCCCTTACCCTATTAACTTGCCGGGTTAACGAGTTGTTTTGTCATTAGTTGTGCTGATTTGCACCAAGTAATTCTAAAGGTTTTGGCTTACCAGTTCTTTTTGCCCTCTGATCTTCTGTAGTCCAGAATTAAAATTAAATACAGGCCTAATACGTTCCATTTAGCAGCTTCAGTCTATTACACGTAACTTTTCTCTATAGTCGTCATTTGTTACACAGTGATAGCTTCTAAATTGCTCTCTAGAAATCCTTTTTAGAAGGAATTCCCAATTAATCTCTTCTTGTCTTTATTTAGAGCTTTCCAGCCAATTAAGAAGACGCAGTACCTTAGATACTGTGATTGACATAGCTGCATTAGAGAGAAAAGCTGCAGTCTGTCATTTGCTATCTGATAATTACAGAGGGTACTCTTATCCCGGTGATTTATATGCTGGAGACTCTACCCATCAAGATAATATCCCAGTGTCTGGGAGACTCTTTGCGGTTCCCGGTGATGTTCGTGCAGCACATAGCAAAACCGCTCACGTTCACTGTCTCGCCCCAGTCCAGAAATTGGTTTTTAGCAACTGAGCCGATGGAGGAAGGGGAAGAAGTTTATTTCTTGACGTGCTTTCTGCACAAGAGCACAGCTGAATTTAGTTACTGCAGAGCACTGGGGAACCTTGCAGAGTTTCTATGACCTTTATCAGTACCAGAGCATGATGCCAGTTTCTCTGTTCCTGCAGCTGTAGCAGGTGTGGTTTGGGGGCACTCTGCCTTATCCTTTGACTCAGATGTAGCCAGCCTAGGGGGGCCTGTGGCTCCTCCACACTGTGTTCTTGTAAGTGGGGATTGCTGCTGCTGAATGTAACAGGCTTGGCTCCAGTGCTTTTTACCAAAGAGCAGAACTGAATGAGAAGTGAGGGTTTTCAAAGGACTGATTTCTGGCTGTGCAGTTTTCAAATGAAGGCGTTCTGTGAACTGCTAGTTGCTCGTCCCATGAGAAAATTACTTACAAGTCGTGAAGAAAGAATTGGATGTCCGCTACTTAAACGAATATGCAAATGCTGTGAGCATGAATTGAAAAGATCATGCAAATACTACGTGTATCTCAGACATCTAGAGTTGTTGTCTTAATATTCAAAGTAACTGGCACCTTAAAACCAAATTTTATTTCCACCCTCATTTACCAGCCAAGTACTGAGCTCAGGATGTTTTTTTCCCCCTCACACAAGAGCTGAGATCACAGACCTCTAAAACAGAGTGTTTTCCTGCACTGCTTTAGGTGTTAGTGATATCAGCTCTTGACAGAGACTAAGGGCTTGGCAGGTAAGTCAAGGAGGAATCTATTTTCAAATGCTTTCCCTTCTGTTATGAAGTGTGATCCGTTTGAATTTATAAACCTGTCTGTGTAGATAGCTTTATGAATTCTTAAAATTATTGTCCTCTAAATAACAAGTTATTAGGGCCTGGGCCTCTGTCCTGTAAGCAGAGCCTCATGGAAAGACCACGATGCTTCTTCGTGTTCGTGCTGACCCTGGTATAATTGTTTTGGCTTCAAGGGTCTCCTCTTGAGTCTAGTTGCAGGACTGGAGCTCAAGGAATTAATCTGTAGC